>NC_045733.1:24764255-24764401 GCF_008692095.1 Etheostoma spectabile | reverse complement strand
AATCCCTGGGGCTTTGCCACTGTGGAGTTGCTTAATTACCTCAGCAACTTCCACCAGGGACATTGATGACAATCCCCCATCATCCTCCAGCTCTGCCTTTACCATAGAGGGTGTGTTAGCTGGATTTAGGAGTTCCTCAAAATGCT
>NC_045733.1:24734685-24764245 GCF_008692095.1 Etheostoma spectabile | reverse complement strand
CTTCCACCGCCCTATTACCTCCTCAGTTGAGGTCAACAGTATCCCATCCTTACTGTACACAGCTTGGATGGTTCCCCGCTTCCCCCTCCTTAGGTGGCGAATGGTTTTCCAGAAACACCTTTTAAAATTGACCGAAGGTCTTTCTCCGAACTTCTCCCACACCCGCTGCTTTGCCTCTTTCACAACAGAGGCTGCGGCCCCCCTCGGCCCGAAGTGCTGAGCCTCGGTGTGAATATTCCGTCGTTTTGAGTTCTATGGCCGACTCTGCCAGCGAAGCTGCTTTTAAGAAGAGATGCATGCTGCTTTAATGAGCCTCTGGGCAGCCTCAGCCAGCCTTTTAAACTCGGCCTGTTTATTTAGTGGCCTTTTATTCTTTGTGTGCTGTGGACGTTTCATTGCAGGATGATGGACCAGACATTGCAATAATAGCTTGTTGAAATCCTCTGCACCCCATTTCTGTCTTGACAATACGCAGGTTTAACATCCAACATTTCTGAAGTCTGCTTCCAATTCTTGATCTGTATTTCTGATATGATTAACCACAAGGATAATCCTGTCCTGTGGGGATAAAATACATTGTATTTTATCTGTGAAACATATTTTCAATTAACAGGAAGATGGAAATTGATACGCCATCAAATTTGTTATAAATGGGCAATGATATTCCTACAGTATTTTTCTTTTTTACATGTTACTAATGGGCATATCCAGGTTGCTTAATTAGAGACACACTGGATATGTTAATTATGCCAAGAGGAAGGAGCTGGAGTGTTAAATTACTTCCCAATGCAGTGGCTCATCCACTAAAAATGAGAGGTATTTTAAAGGTTTGAAATGTAATCACAAGGGTGCAAATAATTTAAATAACAGTAGCCTTGATTGTATCCTGAGGTGAAACTGCAGAGAGTAAGAGCATTCTTATACTCAAGGGAGGTGCTTATCAATGTTGGCTATAAAACATTCCCTGTTGAGCTTTAAAATAATTTTTAGTGGGTGTACTAACTGCCTTCAAACAAAGCTACTGAACTTTTGATAATAAAATTCAATCAAAAGCCTTTTTTTTAACAGAAATGAACTTATTCTACGGTCTCCTCTGAACAATTTCATGCAGTGAATATTTTTTTGAGTACTCCATCAATTTAAGCAAGATAAAAGCAACATGTCCCTTTTGTTTTTTTGTCTGATTAACTACTCAAGTGCATGTTAGCCTTTATGTATGATAGTAATCACTGTAATCATGTTATTGTAGGCTGTTAACATCACAAACACAATTTTCACATAATGTAGTTAATACGTTAATATTAATGTGTATGGTACCCACAAAGTGCTGATCACCAATCATCCAATTCTGGAATACACATCCATGATCGTTTATTTAAAGGAGACAGTCGATTAGGCTGGGACACCTAGTAAAATACACGGATGAATGGAAAACCATGTTGACTCCTTTCAGTTTAGCTGTCCCTGTTCTCAATGGTTGAGAACGCTTAGCTCAGAATTCTCTGTTGTTCTAAGCTTGCTCGGAAACAAACACAAAATAACTAATTTAACAGTAATCTATGTGGTTTATTTTATGTTAATTTGTTTGGAATCTAAAAAAACATCTAAACATATGCATCTGTAATACAATATTGCTTTCATGGAGCAGCATAGAACCTAATTAATCACTGCAGAAAAGAACCACATTCTATTTATAATGCACTGTAATTAGTCCGCATGCATAGAATGAAATTAGGGATTCTTACATTGGATGCTTGGTGATTTAAAGATGATTTATTGGGGCTATTTAAAGAATAAAAAATTAAAACAATAACTAATGCAATTCACACCCTGCTTGTAATCCTAATAATATTTATCCCAAAGAAACTAGAATTTTTAAAGTAAGGAAAATGTGGCATCCAGTCCCATTTTTCTTCACACTGAACATGCAGTTTTAATTTGATTTGTACTGGAATAATGTATTGTTTTTGTCCAACAGAGCCACCAGCTCAAAGTATAAAAAATGGTTATCAATTTGCCATGTGTCTTGTTTTGTAGGTCTCTTGTGCGCGTCTTGCAAATATACAACATCACTGGGACCTCAGATGTTGCAATAGTTTTTTGAGAGTGACTGCACACTGTTGGCTTATTTATTTGTGGATATACAATCTCTCCCTTGTTTTCTTCTGTCTTTTGAGGTTTAACCGTTCCCATCCAATATTCAAGCCCTCCTTTCTTACCACAATAGGACCACTGGTGTAGCAGATGGAGCTTTACAATGAAGCATGTAATGAAAATTAATTGTTCTGAGGTGCAGAGTGGTTAGAATTCTTTATTAGGAATAATCCCTTGAGATGTGACATCTCGTTTTCGAGGGGGTCCCTAAAGGCAAAGAAAATATACAGTACATTCACATTTAGACAAGACAATTAACAAAACAGCTTGAGGGGAATAATAAAAAAAATAAAAATAAAATAAAAACATACACCCCAAACATACGCACATACTGACAAACAAAAACAAAAGCTCTCCATCACACCAAAATCACCCATATCCTTCCCATTCCAACCAATAAATATTGTTTGCATGATGTTTAATAAGTTAACAAATATTTAATGTCATTCTGAGAGAAAAGCCATTGCCAATGCATGTTTCCAAATGAGTATGTTATGCTAACTAGATAGTTGAAGTGTAACTCCAGTCAGTGGTTACATTGTTGAGCCTTTTTCCCCTCAGACTTGTGGTGAATACTTCTGTTTGGATTGTGTGAAAATAGATAAGTGTGTTAACTAGATTATCAACAATATTCTAAATAATGTAAGCAAAGGAGAGAGTCGCAAACTGTGTGTGGTTGAAATGTTTATGTATGACCCAATCTCTTAGATTTAAGTACACTTAAAGTGGAGTAACAGATGTTCTTCTGTCCTTGTTACTTCTATTACCACCGGTATTACTGTGTAGTTACTATGTATAAATTCAACTAATATTTTTCAACTTCCTCAAATTCAGCATGCCAAATTAAGCTGCTAGATGTAATGTTTCAGCATCTTCAGCATCCGGGAACTCAAGGAAAAGCAATTTATTCTAGAATCTAGATTGCTAGTTTGTGTTGTAGCTGCAGCCAAGAACTATTTGGTCTATTTCATCACTAAATTCTCTTTTTTAGACTTTTTTTTTTTTGCAAGAAATCAACTGTGTAGAGTTTGAGTATGGGCAATTTTACAAAAATTGATCGCAAATTTGCTCTAATGTTGTCGGACTTGTGAAGCTCCAGGATGCTCACAGACCCCGCTGTCAACTGGAAGTGTGATAACAGAAACTTCAGGATTTTGCCTGAATCCTGAACTCACTCTATTGGTACTCCTTTTTTTTTTTTTTAAGTATCCCCTCTGTCGAGGTTCTAAGCGGGCTGAGGCGATATCAAAAGGTGATGTGAAAACCTGCAGACTGATTGGTCGGAGAGAAGCGCCATTAATCACTGCGTCTCCAATCACTGCGTCTCTAGCAACAGACGAGGGTGTCCTAAACAAACCCGCCATTTCAGAGCCCAGATCACGATCATACAAACTTGACCATCCAAAAAAGAAACAAGGATATGTGAAAGCAGCCTGTTGTCTCATTGATAATTCGTCATGACTACTATATCTCTATGACGCACCTTCCTTTATGATGTCAGGAGTGGAAGTAGTAGTCTTTTATACCTTACCTGACCCCCTGTTCTTCTGTTTTACAGTGTTTTGTGTTGCTCAGGTGCACTTCCCTAAGCATCCCAGCAGAGGAGACATAGATGCTGCATTGGAATGAAGACTTCTATTTGACATTGATGCACCTTAGTGGTATCATATGCAAATTGACCGGGATGAGGGCGGAGGCTGTTTGATGTGCAAATGATGATATTGGGGCACTGCAAATGTGCACACCACTGCTTTTCTGTTAATTGCCTTCCCTGGGAAGTCAAGAAACTTTATTGGAGAAAGAATAAATGTGAGCCTAAAGAGACTGGGATTCATCTTTCACCGTTTGAACTGATGAAGGATGTAGTGTATTCAACAACACACCACTGACTAAAATCACAGGCTACGGTTGTAGAGGGTGATCTACATATATATGACAAGCAGAGTCTAAATATTGCAGTAACAGAGAAATTGGCTTTAAAATATAAACAGAACTATAATTGTGCTAGAATTGCTCTGCTCCCGTCTGTGTCGGGATCAGATACGGGCTACCTCACTTTTATTGATTCTCTGTTCTCACACTAAAACTGTAATAACTGGACGTTATTACACTCTATGACCTTATCAAGGTTCAACACAGCCTAGTATCTTACACTACACCAAGAAAAGGTCAGCCCAGATGGAAAGTTTACAGTAGCTGCATATCGTAAGTTGCTGCCTGGCATTTGCCTGCAGTGTCACTCTGCATTCTTTTGCATTCACTATTTTAAGACCGCAACTTATCATCCCGTCAGTGACCTGTTAAAATTGATTACTTGGTCAATTGAAATTTTGAATGACCCTTTGATCAGCCATACATAGTGTGTAATCAAAGACATCCAGTTTAAATCACTTGTATTATGCATTACCTGTTGTAGTCAACCAGCTGTCAAACACATAGCGTTGCAAAGAAGCCGACACATCCCATGAGTGCGCCAACTCCAGCTTTACAGGCAAATAGTATTCAGAACCATTCTGGTGCTGCATTGGATACAAAAGGAGAGCCTGATTTGTCTGTGCACATGAATCACTGTTTTAAGAGTTTTTGACATGTATATGAGCAGAAATTGAGCACCACTTCATTCATTGAGAAAGTAACGTCTTTTTCTTAAAAAAACAAAAAAAACATGTCAGGCTCAATGATGGGGCTCAGTGGAGCTTTCAGCAATTGCTCTATGTCCTTGGCATATCAATCAGTTTTGTGGCCTTAACGTATTTTAGACTTGTGACGTACGGGAAACTGAGACTGTACATGTGTTTGTCTGTCGGTCTGTCTGGGTGTGGTCTATAACAGATGAATGCCTAAATAAAGGATCAGGCTGGCATTATTATATAGTTTTGGAATTGTAAAAAGACCAGGGCACTCAATCATCCCATTCATTCATACTGAAGAAAAGTCTTTAAACTCATACTCTCTCACATAGGTGTTTTCAAATATAGATGTTTTATGAGTACTGTGTGATTGTATACCAACTGAGCTTGAATGACATCTCCCTGAGCCTCCTATTAACTTTCTTGCACCCTGTGAGAATGGAGAAGTTACCCTTTTTACCTTCTGGAGGACTGGGGGTGTGGCGTTGGGGGGGTTATTTTCACAAGTAAATGATGCATTCTAGTGAGAATTTACAGCACGGTATTGGTGTTCTCTACATCATAGCACCTATCAGGGTTTTAAATGCTTTTGTGCAATGCTGGCGACACAGTACGTATTAGAATAAATCAATTGTTGGCTTTGGTCCTATGGGATTTGATGACAGGAATTAAAATGAAAAAATATAGCCATACTTATACTTTAAGAAATTGCTTGTTAAGCATTTCCTTAAAGACATGAGTTGCATACATATCAAAAGAGCCTAACCGCGCCATGGGTTCCTGTTCCACATGAGAAGGCTTTCAGTGTCTCTGCACATATTGTATCTATTGTAAAATATAGGATGCCGAGAAATTCTATAGTTTGTTTTGACTGGGACTGCACCAGCAGCAGATTGTCTGATAGGAACAAAGCCAACTTGATAATTCTCAGCGGCTTGTTGGTGTTCTTGCAATGTGCTGTTGGTCAGGCGCGCCACCACCACAGCCTCCCACCTTCTCACTGCAGGGAGAGGGCTGTTTGCTTGGTTGTTCAACATTTGTTTTTACAATATGGTTGCTAAGTAGTCAGTATTGGGGAGAGATTCAGGTATTATGTCATGACCTCAGAAGAAAAACCATCTTCTTGATCTACAACAACTTGGTGTATTGTATTTCAGCTTCAGCAATTAATATTCCAGATATAATTTGAATTATCAAGAAATTAATGAATTGTTCATTCTCAAAATGAGTTTACCATCTCTTGAATACTGAGAAAATTAATGAATCACAGGCCAAGTTGGGCTTTACTGAGGAACTCAATCATTTGCTCTCTTAGCACGCTCACAGCTGCCTGTAGATAAGGATTTGTCTCGTGTTTTAAGCAGATATTTGACGCAAAGATGGGTGATTTCTTTGCCTTGGAGGAGCGAGCAGTATAAGGAGTGCAGTAAAAATTGCCAAGGTTGACTTAGGACAGATAAGAGCCACAAATTTATTATAATTAACCAAGCTGCCCCTGCCTCTCAAGCTGTTGTACTATCTACTTTCATTAAAAAAAAAAAGACAAGAAGAGCAAAGGAAGGCAGGCAATAAATACTGATCAATTCTTTGGAGCTAATTTAAGGTAGAAAGTAAATGAGTTTAGGAAAATATCGGGGATAATCTTTGAAATTGCTATCACATTAAAGTCTTAAAGTCATTAAAGGCTTTAGAAATTACCTTGAAATATTGATGGATATGAAGACACTTTTATGACCGTTTTTCTAGGTGCTGCATGATACAGTGGCATGCAGTGGTAGTGGACCTTTTCAGTTATATTTTAAATACATTTTCTGGCCTATTTACTTGATAAATATAAATGTGTGGTTCATTGGTTTCAAATGTTTTAGGTAATTTAATATAATCTAGTAGTAATATAAAAATTGAACATGCTATGAAAGTCATGCAATGCCTTTTTAACTTGTCAACCTCCTAATTTAGGCCATACTTGTTTTCTTGGGTCTTTTTTCTTTTGGCAAATATAATCTATGCCCCGCATATACTGTTATCCCCCATCTTTTGCAGTTGTTTTGAAACAATTGCCCTTTAGACTTCATATAATAAAGGAGCTTACTTATTTTAATATAACAATAACAACAGCAGCTTAACAGCTGAAATATTTTTTTTGTCAACTCTAGCTAGTGTAAGCTAATGTTAAAACTCTACATTAACAAGATCATGCTAAAAGATGGGTTAAAGAGGTTAGAGCTACATGTACATATGTATTTTCAGGTAAAATGGTTACCAATAATGAAATATAACCAAACACCAAGTGTGGCTGGAGTATAAACTTCCCCAAAACAAAGAGCTGTACAGAGGCGGTTATTGTTACTGTAAACCCTGATATAGTAGCATCTTTGCTCCCACAGGAAGTACACAGGAATTTACATAACCTGGAACTCCACAATATAATAAAATTAGGTTATGATATGCCCATTGGCTTTGGAAATAATGCAAATTATATAGGAGAACATATTTTATCATATATTTTTAAGTTTGAGATTTTTCCCTTTAGGCTGCCTATGGTATTCCTAAATTTATACTCTCTCAGTGGACTGCGGCCGCTGACAGTATCACTTGCCACCGATATGTGCCCCGTCTCAAGGCTTGATTTAGGAAAGATATTGTGCAAATTATATTTTAGCGCAAACATGCCCATAACGTTTTGCGGCTTAGTGCAATTTGACCTTTTCTGGATCTGATTACATTAATCGTCTGGTAAAGTATAAATGTTGCCTTTGGGCCAAGAACGGCATGCAGAACGTTGGCAGAGAAAAAAATCTTTAAAACTTCAGGCAAGGAATTTAAAAATGACAGAGAAATTGCATTTTGAATTTAACATCCCACTCTGTCAGTGCAGTTGTTTTCAAACATGCACCTTTAGACTGTAAAAATAGATTGCATGATTTGAAGTGTAAGACATACATTATAAATATGCTCCAGTTACCACCAACTCTCTGAAGACGCTAATATTATAATTCTACTGTAACTACGTGTGGCTTAGCGCTGATCTTTGTGAATTGGACTGTTTCAGCAATAAGGCTCATTTGCATAGAAAGGGGCCAATTTTGTACCAGATAGATGCATATTACCTAATTTAAATATGTGCCAATGGCACAGGAGCACCAAGATGCTATTTGCTTGGCAGCACTGTTAGGGGTACATTTCACCCCTTGTGGGAGCTCTGGGAGTTACTCGGTTTCTTTTTGTCTTATCTGTGCAGATTGAGCAGCTGCAAAAGCAACGTAATCTTTTTGTGAATTTGCCTTTGGTTAATTGTTCATTTTATTGTCAGCAGGCTATCCACAGAAAAGGAGGAAGACCCTGAAATAAGCCCAACCCACGTTTTCTAAACCAATTAAGGTACAAGAATGGCAGTCGTTTGTGTGTACACGTACACTTGAAGGTATGAGTAGGCAAGTGCAATTGGTTATAGCTATGTATACACATCCCAGTGTTTCCTCTATGCCAACTTTTGCGGTGGCAGCTCGCTAGTAAAATTTCTGCCGCTACGGTATCAGAAATATGGCTGTACAAAAAGCCGTCTATCAGCAGTGATTGTCATTTATCTGATTACATTTATCGTCTGGTAAAGTATAAATGTTGCCTTTGCGCCAAGAACAGCATGCAGAACAGTGGCAGAGAAAAAAATCGTAAAAACTTCAGGCAAGGAATTTAAAAATGACAGAGAAATCGCATTTTTAATTTAACAACCCACTCTGTCAGTGCAGTTGTTTTCAAACATACACCTTTAGACTGTAAAAATAGATTGCATGATTTGTAGTGCATGTTGGACAATAGCACACACGCACGCGCTTCACACCGCGAGCAGGCACGCGCGCCACATGGCAGAAAAGAGGGAGAAGGAAAAAAGAAACTGCCGCTGTCCGGAGGATAATTAGCCAGTTGAGATTGAGTGTGTGTGCGTCCTTGAGAACTATAAGTTGTATAACTTATGTTTTCAGTTTATTTAAGCCTGTTATTGTATTAGTCTATAGTTGCAAATTTAAAGTAAGTTAACTGGTGATTTTTGTTGCTCACATTTGTATTTTATCTGCATTATTTAAATGCTACAGTAGTTACACTGCATTAAGATAATGTAATTAATAGTGGGTTTATTGTTATTATTTGCTATATATACTTCCTATGCACTGTGTATGGTAGCCTTTACACTGTTATTTCTTTCTTTTCGGAAACACACACACACACACACACACAAAACCATACCAAAGCGGCCCACGATTGTACCACTGCTAAAAAATAATCCCGAAGGAAACACTGCATCCAGTGGCAACACAACAACTCACACAAAGAGAGGTTTCTGAGGTCTGGCTCAGCAGTATGGTGGGCTTTGTGAGTAATAGGGGTGTAGTGCGGGAGGGCTTTTGATTGATGGATGGATGGATGGATGGATTGATTGATTGATTGATTGATTGATTGATTGATTGATTGATTGATGGATTGAGCTCAGGACCTCATCTGCCTTGTTTGGATGAAAATGAAGAGAGGATGAAGGGTTGTGCTGGAGAGGGGGTATGTGTGTGTTGTGGGGGAGAAAAGACAGCAAGGTGCTTTATTGAAGCTTGTCTGTGCTGGTATACAGTATGTGTAGCTGTGTGGATAGTCTTGAATGGTTATGCATGACGACTCTCTCTGTTTGCCCACCTCTTAATCCCTGGCTGTCATTGGAGCCTAACGTTGACAAAACACAGAAGGCTCCAAACGTCTTCTTTACCAACTCACGAGTCATTTCACCTTGCCGAGCATAAAACTACAGTTTACTGTTGGGCTTTTGATAAAGTTTAATTTAACCTTGCCTGAGGGGAATGACATTGTGCTCCAATAACTTTCTTATTCTGTTCAACTAATTCCTCAAGTCACGCACAGTTAACAAACCGATCCAAAATGGTGAACTGAGCGAAGGTAGAAGATAGACCTTGAGAAGGGAGCACAAAAACAGCCATTTCAGATGAGCTGCAATTATCACTCAGCGTGTGAAGGGCTGAATTGTGCTCAAGAGGAAAGTCACTCTACTGTGTTTTCCTGATTGGAAATCAGTTCTCATAAACACTGCAATCACCTTTTATAGTCTCCCCCAGACATTTTGATCCTCAGGGGCTGTAATAAACACCCAGGGGAATACGAGGTGACATGCAGTTAGCGTTTTGTGATACGAGACAAGTGATAGCCTTCTTTCACTTCATTTAAAATTAAAACTGAACAATCAAATTTGTATCTAAGCCACAGTGTGTAGGATGGTCTACAGTATATCAAAACAGATTTTTCAAATGGGCAGAAATCTCTGCTCCTCAGCCTGACTTCTTTAGGCAGTGCTGTGCTCAGTTGAGCTTGGTCCATTGCAGTCCCTACAGGCTCTGGAAGACCGTTTCTCATAAATCCGCCAAGCCTTTTTCATTGTCTTTTAGCAATTACTGACTTTTTATTCTGCTTTTAAAGGCCAATCTTCTACTTTCACTCCTGCAATAGTTAAACGCACAATCTGTGACTCAGTGCATGTCTGCAGGAACAAACAAAAGTTTGAATAGGATTTTCTGTTGTATGCTTGAACCCTGTACGGAGCATAGTTTTTGTATTAACCTACTGCAGACTAGGCTAGCTGCAGGAGTCTTGTATTTCAGATTTAAACTCAATGCTGCTCCCGGCTCCACAGCAAAAGCTCAGCTTCAGAGATCAAAGTAAGAGGCAACAGATATTGAGCGTCGTCGCCAAATGTCTTTAGCAGTGAGTTAGACGAGGAAATCATGGGTGTCAGCAGTAAAAAATACGTATCTGCTACAAATTTGGTAAAGCGTAAAATAAACCGGGAGGCTTATATCTAATAAGTAGGCCTGTAGCAATTACTACATAATTGTCTAATCACAATATTTCCTTTCTTTTTTTAACCTCAATAATTGCTAACATTAGCTAAGTTGATAAGAGGTATAACTATTAAAAGTTTTTGTTTAGATGCGCCACATTGTAATTTATAAGTGATTATTGCTGTTTTGTTTTTCATTGATGGGGACACACGTTGTATTGTCAATTTTATGTTTATCTAGGTAAAATATAGTCTTTTCTGATAGTAAAGAGGCGTTGTTTACTTTATAGACTGTATTTCTGTTATAACATTATTTGGGTCTCATGAGAGTGATATAACCAAAATATCTGTCCTTTAATTCCTTCCAAACTTTACTAAAAGAGACAACGAATCTGTTAAGCACCAAAAATTTGAGACAATTAATTGTACAGAAATTAACACTAATTAAGTACTAATGAGATATATTTACAATACATATAATGGTTTCCCCTGTGAGTCTACTAAATAAACAGGTAATCACAGAATGCAAGTACAATAATGAAAATATGAACTAAGAGGCCTAATTAAGAGGTTTCCAAATGATGCTTTCAGTTGACAGCAACTTATTTTCGGATATTAAAAAACAATGCGTGTATGTTATCTCATTAATTAATTAAAGTGTAATATACAGTGTTGTCTTCAACATGTCATTTATCAGGCTTGGCCTAAAGCATAACTTACATTGTAATTCAACATCCATGAATCCAAGCTTTCTTTGTGAAACACTTGAAATCTCTCTCTGGAGAAGCAATTAACGCTTAAAATAGAACTTCTATATACTTTGCATTATATTGTCATGTCAGTCAGCATTCCCTGGGTCTGCTCATGACAGAATTGTCTTTCCTTTTTTGTAAAAATGTGTTTAATGACATCTGCTCAGAATAACTGAATGTGACAAGACTAACTTCAATGCTTTTATTTTCCCTCGTGCCAGTCTAAATGCCAAAGAGACTGCGACTGAGGGAGGACGACAAATTCTGTTCCTAGGGTTGTTCTGACTGTATATCTCTAAAAAAAAAAAAAAACAGGTTTTAAACCCGCTAAAATGGATCCAATTACGAAGAGGGCTTTTTGTGTCGCTTGTGGAGTAGTGTGTAATTGTGTAACCCTAATTTTCCTGCCACGGAGGCTCTGACAGAGCCCTGTCATCTCCCCTAAGCCTCTTCTCTCAGGCACCACGCTGAAATGAGATCTCGTCTTATAGCTTCAGAAATGCTGAAAGTAATATAACGGACCCCAAGAGAACAAAATCACCTTCTTACAGAGAAATCCCTTAGAAAAAGCGCTTTGAGCTTCCATATCTACACTGGCCTCTCATCTGACATGATGCAGTGAAGAAGGCTGTATGATATCCACTCACAGTACGTTCTCGCAGATGACGACACAGAACATGTTTTGTCTCTCGGGAAACAGTAATTTGTCAGCATAGGATTTTCTTTAATTGGATACTTGTTAATTTACATGTTTGTCCGCATGTGTGAATACGCCTATAAAACAGATAATTGTTGGAAAAGAGCAGTCAGGCTTGTGAGACTGGCTAAAGTCACGTGGTGTGTGCCCCTCCCCCTCTACCCCTGTCTCAGTCCTAAGCAGCAGCAGCAGCATCCTTTGCCATGGTAGTCTGATGGCTCATAAATGTTTTATAGCAGCGCATGATTGTGCAATGACATCTGGCTAGTCCATGTCTATATTGATTATTGGCAGTTCTTTCAGAGAAGCTCACACTGATGAAAAGATGCCTGTTATCCCTTTGCCTTGAGTTAAATAGACAGGCTCTGAATTCAAATAAATAGCATTGAGATGAAGTTTGTTTTGCCTTATATGTAAAAACATTTATTTATTTCTTCCATCTTCATCAATGAAAACATAGGAGCCATTCAGTCATTGGTGTTAACTTTACAGATGAGCTGTTTTGAATGTTTAGTTAAAGAAAACAAGGTTAAGAGAGGGTGAGTGTGTATATAAAAGTATTTGCAGGGGGACTCTGAAATTACTGCAGATAGTAGCAAATCTCCTGCCTTTGATCTTTGCAACCATCAAAGAGGTCCGTCCTCCCAAAGTCAGACACCCAGCTACAAATGGTGCTGCATTTCATATGCTTCGAGGACGTCAAAACAGCATTTCTTAATTTCTCTCTCGCTGGTCAGTAATCTCTACACAGAAATAATGTCAGATTGTTGCTTCCTAGATCACAGACTGCCAGCCACTAGCACATAGTTGGCACAAGAACAAATGTAAAGCAAAGCACTGCCTGTAGCTATCAGTGTATGAATAAAAAAAGACAGGAAATAGAGGCACTGTCTGGCTTTTTCTCTGTTCAGCCAACCATAGTGCTTTAAGACACTATGCTTACTCTATGCCTCCTCCCGTGTTTCTTTCCCACATGATGTTCATGTTTAATTATTGCTACTGTATGGGCTCAATTGCTCAATGGGTCAGTGTTTTGTTTGTATCTCAACATCTGGCATCTGTAATGCGCAAATAAGAGAAATGTGCCAATGAAGTCGTGGAAGAAGACTACTAGCTAGTAAACATAAGTGTAAACAGTGACTTATTCTAACTATAAGTATGTATTCAATAGATTTTGAAGTGTTTTTTTTCCCAAGAAATCTCCCCTAGAGCACCTTTTAATGTTCTCTATCCTTTCAATGGTAACTGGAGTTTTTACATACAGTGCATACTTCCTGTTCCAAAATATTTAAATTGTACTAACCCTCAGTTACCATAGCACCAACATCAATTAGAACTAGATTTTTAGATTGAAAATTAATAGTACAAAACAATGGAGAAGATAAAAGTGTTTGTGATTGGAACTATTTTTTACAACTTGTTATTCTAAAAAAAAATACAATTATGAAATGTGCTTAATACTTAAAGGTCATGGTACTTCAGAGAATTCCAAAATTATTTTAAAGTCTAAAAATAACCTTAGACCCTAGAGGGTTAATGTCTGTTGACAGAACATTTGCTTTTCCATAAATCGAAATACAAACCTTGTAGAATGCTTTTGCCTCTTCTAAATTGTGCTTTCTTTCTGTTATAACTTTTAAATCACCTTTTCCTCTCCCATGTTTAAATTGGTGGACTGTAGCCCAAAGGTCCCTGCAGCTATAATCTGTTATTTTCTTTTATCAATTCATGGTGGTAAAAAAAACCTTTAAACCCTTCTCTCTACCCATACCCTAACTATTTTTTTTCCTCACACAACCACTTTAGGGTCAGAACAATATTATCAGTTGTGTCATCAGGCTGCTGTTAATCGGCAGCTTTCACTCCCTACATCTGAAGTGTATCCCCTGAGATTGCTTCAGGAAATTAAGCTTATTTAACAGTTTGCCATACTGGGATTGACCCAGAGGAGTTTTAACAAAAAACTGGAAATGTAAATTGCTTCATACCTTAAATACAAATACTTGGGTCTGATTTATGTAACTTCTTCTTAATGTGTCTCTACAGTATGCAGCTTATTTGACATGACTTTCTTGATAATTGGAGATATGAGGACCTTGAAGAGAAAGCGTGAAATGAATCATCTTCTGCCACATTCCATTGCTAATGCCACTCTTCATTTGGGGGACTTGCAGCCATTTCTGCCAATCATTGACATTTTAATGACATAAAAAGACAACTCATCAGCCCAACCAGTACACAGTATTTGTCACTTACCACCGTGATGTTCAGCATCGACAATATATTCTCACTGCACCCTCGAAAACCATCGACCCATCTTCTCTTTCAGATTTATTCAAATGTTGTTCTGCAGCTTTCTCAAGATATCGGCTATAGCCTGCTAGTAATGGTACACAGTACTAACTGTAGACAGTGATTGCTTGTTTTTTCCCATAATGCAGGAGACAACTAAGTGAAGAACCGTTTAAAATTGATTTTGCTGAGCAATGGAAATCCAATCCACTGCAGAATTCAATTGGTGGACTCTGTTAATGTGATCATAGCTGAACCTAAATGTTTCAGTGGAGTTTTTGTAAACAAAAGTTGGGGCACCAACACGTGTTGTGTGTATCTTTTGAGGTATAACAAACATGTTGAATGCATGTCCTTCCTCATACAGTAAACTAGTTGCAAAGCTGATTTAAAAAAAATAAAATAAAATAAAAAAATCATGCATTGTTTACATCCATGTTAACAAGCTTGAAGTATTCTTATTCTTCTTGCCTTTGTTGGTGCATTGCTACGTTTCTTTGCTTGTTTTTGCCGCCATTTATCAATAAGAATAAAGCTTGCAACCAGTGGCAGAACTGTATCAGGTGCGCATGCAAGATTCAAACAAAGCAGGGATCCAAAATGTTGCTCCATAGCTGTTAAAAAAAAAAAAAAAAAAAAGTGCTGGTCTTGTAGAGGCTTCCTTTTAAAGGTGCCCTGCCACACGTTGTTTCATTACTTTGTGGTAATGTCTGAAGTTCTACCAAGGACTGTGTAACATGTTTTGTGGAAAAATGCCTTGGTAACTTTGTTTCAAGCCATTCTAGTGTGGTATAGAAAGCCTGCAAGAAGACTTCTTCTTGTCAGTAATATTCAACGAGCTAAGCTGCTGGACTCTGATTGGCTATCAGCTAGCCAATGAGAGCCTGGCTATCAGCCTCCTTTACCCAGCACAACTGGGCGAGCTCATGACTAGTATTGAGCTCAGGCAACATGACATTAGGCTGACCAGCGTTTGTAATTGGCCTGATTTCTCCTCTTATTTCTTTTCAGTGGCTAGAGCTGACAGAGGAGGTAGCAGTTCATTTTCACGTTCATCACATAACACAAACACATATTGACCTAACATTTCAAAAAATGCAAGTAAAAATGTTTTTTTTGTTGCAGGGCACCTTTAACCTCTTTTGTGTCCACTGAAGCTGTTACATTTTACTCATAGATACGTACCACGATATTACATATTAACTTATTAGAAATTCACTAAAGTTTTAAGAACTCCTTGTATTTGTAGTCATATTTCTAATTGTAGCATGAAAAATCCCTGTGTAAAACAACATGACACAAAATGACACCTCTTTAATTACTATTACTATTAATACATTTGTATCTGTAGTCTTGCAGTGTTTATGTTGGCATACGTCTTGCCCTGCGGAAGGTGAACTTAGTCCATCTTGCACAGTTGTAATGACGTCAGTCTCCTTATGAAGAATAGTGGCAGATATCTGCCAGTAACGACTAAATCACTTGATGAAGGAGAATAAATAGATGTAAATTCAATTACCGCCTGTGCTTTCATCGGCATTCACGCGACATTGGGAGTGTGCATGTGGGAATTTGTCGTTCAGGAGACATTGATTAATTATGCCACACACAATTAGCCCATCAAATCGAGTGTGTCCTCCTCTCCTGTGGAAAGGTGATGTCAGAATTTTATGGGGCATTAGGCAGTAGTGGTCCTTGTATTTTCTTAGCGATCACCAGAGAGTAGGCGCACCAGGGGAGAGGAGCATTTGCAGACTGTTTTTGTATGAATAGGGAGTTGTCAGGCCTGCAGGGTAAAGAGAAGGCTAACTGATCCTTTTAGACCAATGTCAATACTGATAACCATCACTGTTTGCTCTCCCAGCAGGGTCCATGGCCTGCCTGTAATGTCTGTGGCATTTCAGTGATTGAGAGAAGAAATGACAGTGAGACAAATTAAGAGAGCAGGCAGAGATGGCTGCCCCTATAGCTCCTCATTCCCCAATCCAAATTGTCTCCTAATAAGTTGCTTTTAGGTTTTAGCCCAGACATTGAATAGAGAGAGAATCGCCCTGAAAAAACATTGCTTTTTCTACAAATGCTTTGTCATTGGATATGAGGATTTGGTCGTATAGTCTCCATGTTTAATTTAGCTCTATCTATATACATATTTTTTAATATTCTGCCACTATGTCACACGTTCATAATCTGTCATGTTGTACTATATGTGAGGTCAACTGATCCTCTGCTCTTACCAAGTGCGCTTGTATGGACTGTCACACCTCAAGTGGCCAAAGTTGCCAACATGTTGCCTCATCAGTCTAAGAGTCTTGTGGAACTTGACATCTGCAAGAAACAAAATGTGTTTGGTGATAAGCAGTAATTTTTGCAGTCTGTGGAGATCAGAGGTGTGTGTGTGTGTGTGTGTGTGTGTGTGTGTGTGTGGGGGGTGTGGGTGTGTGGTGTGTGTGTGTGTGTGTGTGTGTGTGTGTGTGTGTGTGTGTGTGTGTGTGTGTGTGTGTGTGTGTGTGTGTGTGTGTGTGTGTGTGTGTGTGGGTGTGTGGTGTGTGTGTGTGTGTGTGTGTGTGTGTGTGGTTGTGTGTGTTTAGTATAGGTACCGAACGTGTGTGTAATTCAGTAAAGTAACAGTGTAAATAAATTTCCCCTGCAGGTTAATGAAGTATTATTATTATTATTACATCTTAGAGTTAATGTACTGGGTACAGATTCAGTTATGACTCTGTGTAATATGTGTAATTCTAATTCTAAAGTGTCTTTGCTCATTAAATAATTGTACTGGTGAAAAGGCACAGACATTCATTTGAAGGATTAATTATGCATTCCTAATTTATAATTTGTTTTTTTCTTTAGATGACCGTTATATATTTGTGTTTTTTGCCAATGAGGATGCCATAAAAGAGCATCATAAAGTATCAAATAAATGTCTCAGGGAGCTCATAACAAGACTCCCTCAGGCAGCTTTTGTGCTTTTGTCTTTGATTTTGCAATGCCAGACATGGGTTTTATTTGTCCAAAAAATGTGCTGCAACTACATGTTGGTGTGAAAAAGCCTCAGTTAACCTTGTCATCCTTTATTTCTTTCACACTCTCCAGCCATTTTCAAGATGAGAGACACGTATGTGAGGGTCTTACAGATAGCCATCACTTTGGCTTTTCTAGGAACTTTACTGAGATGACTGAAAGAGGATTGTTGTCGTCCATTCACCAGTTCCCCTTTCACGTGATTGTCATTTCAATTTTGAAGGTCAACGTACAGTCAATCGGCACTGGTCGTGGTATGGAAAATAATTTCCATGACAACCATTTGCTAAGGGACAGACTATGAATACAGAAGATAACTTGGCAATCTGCCACCATTGGTTAGCATGAAAGAGAGTTGCTGGTAGGTAAGAGAAATTGAGCACTTTATCTGTGTGTGTGTGTGTGTGTGTGTGTGTGTGTGTGTGTGTGTGTGTGTGTAAACACTTCCAGAAACATCCAGGATGATCAGCCAAGCATTTTAGCTGTCTCTGTATGAGCTTTAGCTTTCCAACCCACTTTACTGTGATCAATTTGGGGGAAAATGCAGTTTCTGCAGCGATAGTGTGTAACAAAAAGAATACCTTTTTCCTCGAGCATAAAGTGTGCAGATAGTCAAGGTGTAAGTGGTCAAAGTAGATACTTGCTACTCAGTATCGCATTCAAAATTAGTTTGGTAGGTATATCTTTAGATGCAGGCCACAGAAGGCAGGCTTTTTAGTGCCATGATGTAAAGTTCACACTGGTATGTGAAAGATGAGATGTAAATTGCAACTACAGCACCATTAGAGCCTGTAGCCTTTTTGCGTGAACCTATTGATTTCCCCTTTAACATGATACATAGATGTACACCTTTCTGTGTGGTCGAGGATAATGGCTAGATGAAGTGTATATTAATAATATATGTCAAGCTTCTTTTTAGAGAGGTGTGGTAAATGTCCGTGTGCAGTAGGCTTATGCATGAGCTGGCCAACATAGGTTATCATAGGTTACGATTGTACTATATTACATGCTCAGATGGATGTTGGATTTTATAGTCACCCAGTGCATGGTGCTCCCTGTTGTGCAGATGGCTTGGAGGGATACAGTCTGCTCTAGTGTCGGGGAGGAATAGTTACGTTGTGATAAATACAACTCCCATGCCGTTATTATACAGCCTCTTTTCAGGGTAGAACCATAACTCCATGCAATAGAGCTGGATCATAATTTTAATTTAAGGAGGCATTCTTTGTGGGCAGGCGTGATGTTTTAATACCAGGGTAAATCTTACCTCTCCTGGGAGAAATATCGATAATATTTAGAATATAGTACCATGAGGGAATTGTTTTAATGCACACAGTGTTGCGAGACAAAGACATATGATCATATTTAATGAGATTTAGAAGCAGAAGATTCACTCTTTGTTTTATTAATAAGATTCTGCTTTCACCTAAGCTTTGGCTTGGAAGTCCAGTGACAATTGATGAAGGTCTAATGTAGTTATTTATGTGTCCAGTCTCCTAGATGGAAATTTTAAAAAAAGAGCCATGCCTAAAGTTACAAGTGTATGGTCGGGAGATGCAAAGCCTAATCCCTGTCTAATCCCCGTCCTTTGCCTGCAGTCAACTTCTCCAATCACACAGAACTCCCAGCTCTCCTCAATTAATCCCTGAACCTAGAACACATCATTATTTAATTCCAGCTCCATTGCACTTTGAGCCTAACTTAAAGCGTGGTGATGCAGACTGTCTACCTGTAACCTTTCTTGAACACTAATCCAATAATATGCAGCAAAAATATGTATCATGATCATTATCATCATTACTTTTATGGTTTATTTTGGTGTGTGTGTGTGTGTGTGTGTGTGTGTGTGTGTGCGTGTGTGTGTGTGCGCACGCGTGCTCGTTCCCCCCAGCCTTCTTTCTGAGTTGGCAGGCTATAAATGTGTCACTCTGTGACCAAGGTATGGCTCTAAGGGAAATCTTAGATCCCTCTCAAATCAACCGTTAGAGAGGTCACTGAATTCCTTTTTCTTTTTTTTTTCGTCTTTCCTGTCTGTCCCCCCTTACCTACAACCATCTGCCCCACGGCCTAGCCCACTTTACCAAACTAAAAGCCTTCAGGAGAAGGAGTGGGCCTCCAGTTATAAGGGTCAAGCTGATGCCTGTAGTCCTGTATTATCAAGAGTCCTTTAGTTTTAAGCTCAAATGGTGACTCTCAGCTGAGAGATGTACTTAGATTCTCAATCATGACATTTCATTCTTGTTAAGAGTACTCTACCAATTTAGCATTGTAGTCGTATATCATTTTAACACATTTTAAAAAGAAGGATGGGGCAGAACAAGATGTTTTATTCCACACATTCTTCTTTGTTGTCAAAGCCTAGAGCCTACATTACCTACAATGCAACTTGTTTGGTAAGAAATTCAAGTGTGTTATGCTAGTAGCGGTCAATGTAGCCTTGAGCCACTAACCTTAAGCCCCAAACATATTTAGTTTATTCTCATATACTGTATATGACAAATGAAAACAGATCAATGAATGAATGCATTCATCTGAGCTCTAATACTATGGCTGTAACTCCATCTGTTACTCATCCATCCTTTTAAATGACAATTAAATGTCTTTTTACCAACTAAATTTCAAGTATTACAGGATTACATCAATATTGTTACCTATAACTGTTAGCATTCACCTGACATTTCACACATTTTAACCAATTTGAGGCTGTTCAGTGAACACCAATTATTTGTATACCTACGGTTTGACTAGACACGTTAGTTTTCACCTAACTTTTGCATTGTGAGATAATCAAATTCAATAAGAGAGAAGTACAGAAATGTCTCGGATAGGTCTTATAAATTTCTTTTGGATTTCATGTCATCTTTAAAGCTTTGCTTTGTCAGGAAAGCAGGGAATTGCCAAAGAGTTGCTTCCACTTAATCACTCTCAGTTCTCCTGTCAAACGGCCCCAGGTCTCTTGAGATGTCTGTTTGCGGAATATTGGGCCATGTGGGTCATGACACATGCACCCTTCTGGAAGACACTGAAATAGCAGCACATATGTTGAACATGGCTCCTGCTACATTGTAGCTTGTCTGGCCCAGGCCCAGTTCTGTCAGCCCATACGACTCAAATGTATTTCCTTCATTTCCCACTGTTTTTGATTTGGTTCCATCTGTTCTCACTCAGCGAGGGGCTGGACACCCAAGGTTGAAGTAGCACACAGGCTGGCGACCTTTTGTGAAATACTGGATGTGTCTCTTCTAAATATCAATAGCCAAATTGCAGGGTATAATGACTAAGCCTAAAACTGAAAGCCACTGAGGGGCTGCTATACTGACTTAAACAAACACATAAATGGTCTAGGGTTAGTAAACTAGCTGACGCGCTCTCTTTTACCTGACACCATCACAGTAGCTTCCTGTTGTGAAATGACAGAATCCAAAAGTCATCGTTTGAGTTTTGATGGCCATTTATTTACCACAAGATCTTCAAATCAACGTGCAAGAATCCATGTGTCAATCAAGCTCCATCAACAAACATTTCAGCATCACAGCGTGAGCGTTGCACTGTGTATGTATTTGCAGTCAAAAACTATTTGTGCTCCTCCATTTAACAGCACCCCTGTCACCTATTGAAAGGTTTCTACCCAAATAGACACCACTCATAAGCACACTAGTGCCACCAGTGGACAATTTGTCTCCTACACCCAAAACAAATTATTTTATTTTTATTATTTATTTTTTAATAATAAAAAACAATGAGATTAAATATCTTGCTGGCTCCTGTTTAAAAGGAATTAGAATTAAGCTAATGCGTTGACATATTAAATGAATGATAAATTTGTAAAGGCATTGTATCAGATAGTGTTGCTTTCAGTGCAGTGAACATGTCTTATGCTTTCTGTCATTGACTACTTTTACATGTGGCCGTGCAAAACAAGTTTACCAGCAGTGGTGGACTTGTTGGACCATGCAAACACAGCATCCTGCTTTGATTCCTTCAGCCATCTTCTTGAAAAGGACAACATAGCTTGTACGTACTTCCTATTGCAAATTGTTGGCTGGTTGGTTTTTGTACAGCAAGCATAGCAACGTACAGAGCTGACCACAAGCCGAAAACATATCCCGAATGCGCTGTATACATTTCCATGAAATGCCTCTTAAACCCGAACAATACCCGAATCTGTCTTAATCGGAAAATACTATATTTTTAGAAAAAGGCCTTATTCAGAATATCCAACCGGAATATGCTGTTTACACGACCTGTATCAAATTCAGAATATTGGTGTGCATGTAAACTTACGGATTGTTACTACTGGTATGCACGCCTATATACTATATCAAAGATTTAGATGATCAAAAGGGCTTTCAAGAGGGATAATTACAAGTGTTTCACTGAAAACACATCAAAGTGAGTGGAAATCCCTTGATGAATTGGAGTTCAGAATGCCAAGAAAGGACATAGTGCTTTGTAAATGTATCACCTGCAATCTGTTCATGTCTTCTCAAAAGGTTGGTGGGAAGGTAATTACGGCTAATGATACAAGTAAAATGTGCCACTTATTAGGCTTCTGTGTCCAAGTAGTGTCCAATCAAGACAGGATAACGAGTAGCACGAGTCCAGAGGGATCCTCCCCATGCTCTGCTGATGTGTGTTCGAAGGAAACATCTGGCCTTTATCAACGCTCTAATTCCCTGTGAGACTATCACTTGGCAAACCCTCATGTCACTAATACCTCTTTTACACCACCTACCAGGGTTGGGCTATGGTTGTCTGATCAGGGTTAAATGCTCTTTTTGGAAATCCAAAGCAAGCCGTTCTACATGGGAATATCCCCGCTCATGACAATTAAGAGTTCACCTAGATCAACCAGGGAGCAATAACAATTATCTTCAGTGCTAGAAATGGGCGTGACTTTCACGTCATATTTAGTGAACAGCTAACATCAGTCTCCAGTCAATCTGTTTACCAGCAGAACTAATGTTATTTTTAGCTATTTGAATCTGTCATTGTACAGTAGGGAGCGATAAAGCTTATTTTATGATTGTTTCACAGTAATTACGATATAAAGCACAAATAACAATCAAAATCTATCGGAGGATTTCATCCAGATTGATTTCTTCTCCTCTGCGTATTTATTGCTGCAGCTGGAAAGGAAGTAGGTTACTCTAGTATCGTTTTTTGACAATTTATTATAAGAAGGGAACAACTCTTTGTTTGATTTCATTTAAAGTAAAGTTGGTGTTTGCTGTTGGCTTCGTAACTTTTTTTTTTTTTTTTTTAAGAGAAAAAAAGAGTTGCGCTACCACAGCAACCGCTTTAAACTGCAAGCTGGTCTCCAGCGAGAGAGAGGGAGTAAGGGCGGCGGTGCAGAGAGAATTAAACAAAACTTACTTACAAACATTTATGTTCTTACGATGGGTTTCTACAGGCAGTTTTGCATGTAAAATTCTGCTCCTGCTCTGTAAAAGGCAGACGAGTGAACATCCGGTCACCTGCTGCCAGCGGACAGAAATAAATTGAACCGTTTCGCTTTCTAGTTGTTGAAGCTGCCTGTGAAGATACTACTTTTATACACACTATGGTGGAAACGCAGCGTAAACCACAGTGTGACAACACTTATGTTGTTTTTTTTCCAAAGTGTGCTGCGGACATAAATGGCGACCTGTGACAACTGCCCCACTTTAATTTCCAGCCAATCACATAATCTTTCCCGCCCCGACTATTAGCGACACAGGTTGTGCACAATTCACACTGAAATCAACCCTGGTCCAACCTGATCAAACCCACCTCACTACCTGGGGCGTGAAGCCGAGTAGATCGGGGAGGGTTACCCCATCCACACGCGCAGTCCACCTGGGTAAAACCATGAGTGAGACATTGGTGTGAAAGGGGTATAAGCAGGGATTACTGCAGGAATAAAACTCATCTGGAAGTCAATGTTTACACTTATAAACACTTAGCAACAAAACCTGGAAGAGCAGTATTTTAAGTTTGTTTACAAAAATGAGTAGGTGGATGGTTTTCTAATATCAAAAGCCCTAAAAAGCTCAGTACAAAAGTGCGAAGTGTTGTTAATCTGGCGAACAGAGGAGAAATCATAAAATAAACTACGCTGGGAATGGGGTGACAGCTCTGCATTTAGACTCAACGGTTTAAGTTGTGGAAGAATTAAAAGATAAAAGTTTTAATTTGACAGCCGAAGAATGCTCTTGGCCTCATATGCTGCTTTGCGCATTAGCTCTGCTGTGACATGATAGTGCAAAATCAAAAACGGTGTCTTTACCATAAATATACGACTTGGGTTTCAGCTTTTTCCCTACAGCTCAGTTTTCTGCAAAATATGTGTTGACAAACGGGGCCACTACACTGGGACACCGTGAGAAAGGATGATGCACGATGACGACCTTAAAGAGTAAACTAAATATCTACGTAAGTGTTTCCTCCTTCCATGCCAAACTCTGTGGTGGTGTAGCACAGGTGCTGCGAGCAACAAAGGGTGAAGTGTGTGGGAGAGCCTCTATGAAAGGCTGATGGATTAATTTTCCTCAGTTTATCCTGGATCCCAGCCAGAAATAGTCCTGCCTATAATTTCATTATCAGTCTTTAGTTCATCTATTTATTTAGAGACATAAGCGCTGGAGTTTACTCACCGTGCGAGCAAGAGACGCTGGCGCTAACTGTGATATTTAATAAGATGTGTACTTAGTTCCTGTTCTAATTAGCATCATGCAGAAGCCGACTAATGCACATTTGAGTTGACATTGCTTACATAATTTAACATTACGGGTTTTAATAAAACACCCTCTTCATGCTTCATTTCCACTGATCACCAGCTGCTGGGTCAATTGAATAATTAAGAATTTAATTAAGCTTCAGTTTGGATCACAATCTTCTACACAGTCAGGCCTTGTAGTCTAAGCATCAGCACCAGGGATCAAATAGGGAAGGGATGATGTGCCAAGCAAGAATTTAGAAATGTGAGCTCTATCATGCGCTGAAATGGAAAGGTCTGAAGTGGCTTATCTATTTGATCTCTGAATCCTCCAGTTCCACTCCACAGAGTGGGGCTGTTATTTTTCTGCTTGCTCATATTATACTGCAAATTCCAGTACAACCCTCTAAGGTATGCAGCATTTCAGTCTGTTTGATCCCTTTGGACTGCTCCCCTCATCATTGCCAGCATGTAATACAATACATTATATTGACTTCTTGGGAAGCAGCTCTCACAGTGAATTGACTGTGTTGCTATGGCCTAAAGTAGGCTAATTTCACGCAATGGTGCATGAATAAATGTTGACTGGAACAACTGAGCCCTGCAGTATGAGAATATTGTTTCCCCTCACTCTGTGTCTCCATATGTTAACACACTTGTTTTAATGTTTTGTAGTGTCTGCAGAACCGACTGTCTGTTGGAATCACAAAAAAAAGAATTTTCACTATAAAAATCCCAGCACACATTTACTGTATGTTCAACTGAAAAGGTCACCCATATATCATATACTGTACATTATCAAATGCAAACAGTGATGTTGTATGAAAGGAGATGTGTTGGATTCTGCTGACAAGGTATCTCCAGCTGTACCGACACAACGCTAACGTGACTTGTGAGGGACTGGACGTTGTGCAAGGTGCCCTATGTTCTTCCAGCAGAAGTGATGTAGGCAGTAACAAAACCCGAGTGGTCAGCGGAAGACATATCATAGACACAGCTGTGAATGGCGATGCGTCTCGGCTGTCTAGTGTAAAGTCTTACACAAGCTCAATAAAATAAAATGTATTCTACAGTGTGTTCCAAACTATATTATGTACTAAACATACACATTCCCTACTTCATGTGGCCCTTACCAGTAGGACTGTGACGGTATAGTTTTTTTCTTATCGCGGTGAAGAAGCAATGTATCACTGCGGCATGGTGGTTAACCACAACCCCCTGACGAGAGTAGTGAATGCGGGTGACTTAAGTGAGTGTCCTCAGTGCCCGTGTTCGCACAAGGAGAGTGAGCGGGAAGGGAGAGTAGCGTATGAGTGCCACTGTGAGGAAAAGCGAGAGGAAAAAGACACAGAGGTGAGGTTTTGCAGTTATGGCCAAACGAGCAGTGGAGTAGTTAAATGGCCAACTTTTCCAAAACTATTGCATCGTTTATAGCAAAGATGATGTAATGTGAGTTAATAGTGAACAAAAAACAAGCTTGAGCTTCTCAAGACACAGTGGCTTGTCTGTTGTCAATACTGCCAGTAAAGTGAAGGGTGATACCCTCGAAAAAACATTGGCTCAAACCTTTCAACATAAGTTCAATTCAGTTTTATTTATATAGCGCTAAATCACAACAGTTATCTCATTGTGCTTTTCATAAAAGAGCAGGTCTAGACCGTACTCTACGATGTTATTTACAGAAACACAACAAGTTGCAGCCTTAGACTGTATGAAAAGATTGCATTTCTTCAAGTCTTTACAGAGTCTGGCTGTCATTTACAGCCAGGCAGTTTTCTCTTCACTCCATTGATCTATTCCACTCAGTTCAGAAAGCTCTATTGTCAATAAAGAAAAAAAAATTGTTTGACAATGCCGAGGCCAGATGCTTCGCCACACAGCGATCTAGCAGCTGAGCAGAGAAGGCGACTTGGCAGTTTGCTAACTTGTTGCTCTCGCTACCAATATAAGCTGCTCTGTTATTGGCTACAAAATGTGCATGTAGGCTAAAATTGAATCTTGGCGTTTTCGGGATTAAGCAGATGGAAAGTCTGCTAGCACCTAGGCTAATGTGCAATGGTAATACACTGCAGCGATAACGTTAAAGTGTTCATATTATGCTCCTTTTCAGTTTCATAATTGTATTTTGACGTTGTACCAGAGTAGGTTTATGTGGTTTAATTTTCAGAAAACAACATATTTTTGTTGTACTACACATTGCTGCAGCTCCCCTTTTCACCCTGTGTGTTGAGCTCTCTGTTTTGGCTAGTCATCTCACTTCTGTTCCATCTTTGTTAGTTGCACATGCCCAGTAAGTACTGCTAGCTTGTCAGTTCCAGAGTATGAGGGCATGCAAGCTAGCTGCTAGGCGATAATTATAACCATAGACTGTATATTAATGAATAACGCATCCGGTTTGGCAAAGGGCTGCAAATGTGGAAGTGCCTTAAACCTGCATTCTATCTGAATTCCAGCAAAGGGCGACACAAGCGGTTGCTAAAGGAGGTCAGTTTCTGTAGGTCTATGATGAAGTGACCCACTTCTCACTTGATTTATTACCTCAGTAAACATTTTCATAATGAGTTTATGGTCTTAATCGCTAGTTTAAAGGGTTCTACAACACAAAAGGATCATTTCTTTTAATTATGGTCTTGTTGATTTTAAAATCTGCGATAAAGCAGGGGGTGGTTTGGGGCATGGCTATAATTAATTAATAATAATTGCCAGTGAAAGTGTGTAATGTAGTGTTGACAACTCCTCCCTCTCGTCTAAATCGTCACACCTGCAACCAGGATGGCTGCGCTTGTAACGGCAAACTCGACGACGGAGAGCACATCTCCACAAACTAATGGATGAGCTCACACATGCGCGGTCCATTAATATACAGTCCATGATTATAACGTGGGTTACAATGTGACGCAGGTTTGTGACAGAAGTAAAGGCTGGACTACCATTGACTTTTTTTCACTTTGTAAACCTAAACTTGCATAAAAAAAGATATATATATATAACGCAATAAAGAAAAGGGGAAAAAGCCAAAAAGTATATTATCAGCATTTGAATGTGTCCACCTCAGCTGAGAATGGAGAAATGCCATTGACTTCCCTACTGTGTATTATATTAAACAATACCTGTAGAAAAAATGTATAACCGGTCACAAAAAGAAATCCCCTATGTAACCTATTTAATGGACCATCCATCCTCTTGTGCAAAGCTGAAGCGACGAGCAGCTTCAGTTTTTTCTCAATTTGTTTTTTGAACATACAGTAGACAGACAGATGACAATAATTAAACTAATTATTGTTTTCATATCACACATCTGTTCTCCTGTAACTTAATTTAAAATTTTTATTTTTAATTTATAAAAAAAAAAAAGTCACCTAGTCACCGCGCTAGTGTCACTTCACTGTTGGTACTGCGGTCATTGTATGATGTGGTAACAGTCTTACATACCAGTTAAATTTATTTATTTGTTTAAGTGTACTCTTTTACAAACCAAATATCGTTAACACCCACCAGAAGGAAGGAGACAACAAGGCAAAATGTGATCAATGGTAATCGCATTGTCTCTTTCAACTTAATGTCAGTGGTGGCACAGTGCGAAAATACTATTCTCAGACACACAGGCACGTAGTAGCGGTTTTTGGCACGGGCGAAGCGGGCAGCTGCCCGGGACGACATTTTTTTCATAACACATGGAGGGAGTGGCACAAGCACTTACATTAAAAAATAAAATTAAAAAAATCCTCAAAGTGGTTTTCTGCTGTATTATCTCTCATTTCACCGTGTGGGGGAATTGCCACCCCTGCTTGAGGAGAAGGAACAGAGCACAGAGAAACTGTGTGAGAAGGGGGGAGGGGAGGGGGGAGACAGTTCACCTCTAGGTGGAACGGGTTGCTGGGCATAGGTGCCGATACCGTGGGTGCTCAGTATTAGCGGAAGCCAATCTCGGTTATGTGTCAGTTAAACTTTTCATCTCCTATCGTGAGTTGAAAGCCTACTTTACGGCTTTATTATCAAGTTGATTGGTGTGTGTGTGTGTGTGTGTGTGTGTGTGCGTTTGTGTCAGCCATCTGAAATGCAAACATTTTTTGACTACTTTTTTTTTTGTTTTTTTGTTAAAGGTCTTTCCCCCATGAGCACCCACGGAGGAAAACATAAATCAGCGCCTATGCTCGAAGGGTGTCTAGCCCTTTTCAATGTAGAACCGCCACTGCTGGCACGCACACGCATACATAAAGCCTATCTGATTTACTGCTTGGTACACATTGTGCTGACACGGAAAATCACACAAGGTATCACTGCACCTGATGAATAGACCCAATGTGAAGTTATAGTTGGGTTGTAACCCGATGATATATGCGAGTTACAAAGCTGTATGAAGACTGCTTACACATAAAGTAGTATTTCTGAAGCATTGATAAAACTTTATTTTCAAGGAGCCTTGTATAGTGCATTATCCAAGACACAGTTTGCTGCCCCAAGGGGTGAAACTTTAGATTAAAGGTGACTGTGGAAATAACATCATTCTTATATAAAGATACAAATGATACGAACTGCTTAAAGAATTGGACTGTGAATTCTAACATGTGTATGTGTAAGAACTAAACCACATAACTACAACAAGCTGGTCTTATCAGAACTTTGAATCTAGGCATATCTAAGAACTAGGGCTGAACGATTTTGGAAAATTATCGAATGGCGATTTTCATTCATTTATTTATTGATTTATTTATTTATATATTACATTAATATAAAAGTCAGTAACAAATCACTCAACCTAAAGTTCTGAGTGCAAGAATGCACTTTTTAAACACTGTCTGTGAACTTTACTGGACAGTCTTTAAATATGTACATCAGCACAATGCCACAGTGATCAGCTGACCACGTCAGTTACAGCAGCGGGAAAAACTGTTCTCAGCTCTTCTGCGATTCACTGTTTACCTTCTTCTATGTAGCGTCACTAGGACGACCCAAGGGGGTAAGCCTCTCACCACGACACTGTGTACCATGCGTCTCTGAGATTTATTACAAATTGTAAAAATCTAACCCATCATTGTGACTTGTATTCCAGAGTGGGATGGCCATCGCTGTCAAACAGGAGATCAGGGCATTGGCATATTTTTATCTATAAGGCCATGCTAGGTCTGTTGCCATCGTACATCAGTAGTTTGATCACATGGAGAAGTGTTGGTTCCTATTCATTGCGATCAGATGATCACTTGTTGCTCATTGTTCCATTTTGCCCGTACAAATCTAGGAAAAAGGGCTATTGTCTGCTCCGCTCCTTCTGCATGGAACTCTTTGCAAAAAGACTTGAAATTATCTGAACTTATTTCTTTAAATGCTTTTAAATCCAGATTGAGAGAGCCTGAAATGACCTGTTTACATTGTAAATGTTTTTAACTATCTGTGTTATATAACTTTTATAAATGTAATTGATTGTGTTTTTGCCTGCCTCTTGGCCGGGACTCCCTTGAAAAAGAGGTTTTTAACCTCAAC
>NC_045733.1:24734398-24734675 GCF_008692095.1 Etheostoma spectabile | reverse complement strand
TTCCTGGTTAAATAAAGGTTAAATAAAAAAAATAAAAATAAAAACAACACATACCTTTAAAAGACTTGGTTGTGTTTCTTTAGAAATAAACAATGGACAATGTGTAAAAGGCTCTATTACCTTATACATCAATTTATGGCTCCATAGAAAACTTTTTTGTAAGAATAGGCTAAAGATTATGTCATAACCATGTGACTTACTGTCACATAGTAGAGCACTTACCAAACATTAGAGGGTAAGCAGGCAAGCAGTTTTGACTTACATTAGCTGTTTAGGT
>NC_045733.1:24730964-24734388 GCF_008692095.1 Etheostoma spectabile | reverse complement strand
ATGTTAACTAGCATTTTAGTTAGCAATAATTTGCCTGTGCCTATGTTATCTCCTTGCATATACCTCTGCTCTCCGTCTGGTGATTGGGAATGATTGCGATTTCTCTTGGTACAGCTACCAGAGGAATTACAACTTTCAGACATGTTGCTCACGTCACATCTACGTCTTCACGCTCAGTTGGAGTGTGCCCAGTAACGATCAGTTATCACCGAAAAAAAATGCTTCTAATATTGTTCACTGTTCTCCATTCAAAGCAACGGGATCTGTTGGCCCATTTCTTTAACTGTTTATGGGACGACCTGGCTACAATATTTGCGGCAGGCATGTTCTGCTTTTCCAGTGTAATTATCAAAGCAGACTTGGTCACCGTTCTAAGGTGCATCATGTCTTTTGCAATAAAATACTGTATGTTACTGCTTGAGTAATTTCCATGTTACATTCTGAAGCATGTTCATATGGTGCTACACTTTCAAACGTTTTCGGTCAGTGATCCCTGTCGGGTGGTACACCGGTGTTCGGCTATTAGCCGTACAACTATCATACATGGCTTTGTCGTGTTTTTTTAAAAGTTTGTAGTCTTGCCCCATGAGGTAAGAACATTATCAGGGCAGGTTTAGCATATTACCTGACGCTGTGCAGCGAGTGGCAAATTGATGCTTCCTCTGCAGACTGTCATGTGACCAGAGTGTAACCTCCGCCTTCACAGTTAATAAAATCTCGATTTAACATGCAATTAATTGTTCAGCCCTACTAAGAACTACTTAAAGTATGACAACAAATTCTACAGATATTAGTCACAGTTAGGGTACCTTGCTTTACCAGACCCTCCTCCAAAGCGCACTGGAGGAGAGTCTGGCTACTCCATTTGGGGATGGGAGGAAAACAGGTTCTGGTTTATTGGCATATCTTTAAACCAATCACAGTTGTCTTGGTGCTAGGCACCGCTGCAAAATGGCCTCTGGAAGAAACTTGTTTTGGTGGAACATGTGTACATTAAAAAGTTGTTTTCGTTGTGTAACAGATCTAGTCTGGACTAGACCCTGTCTGGATTTACCTTGCAGAAATCTGAACATTTTAAACTGTACTCAGATTACAGGAGCATGATAATCCAACCGGATTTTGGGTTTCACCGGGCGCATAAAGAGGAATTTCGTTGATTATCTGTTCTCGAATTGTGACCACACTCAAATTACAAGAAAATCGCAAAGCATGACAGACTACAGGATATTATAAAGATTATCTTACAGCGGGAAGTACGCATCACCTAACTTTCTCTCACAAACATCCTCCCCGTCTTTCTTTCTGTACCTCTGTCGCACGCACGCACGGATGCACGCACGCTCTCTTTATTTCACTCGCTGTTGCACACACATTTTATCTCACCTGCAGGTCTTCATCTCTTTATCTGTACACGGAAAACACGGTGAAGCCACATTTCTTTCAACCTCTCTACTCTATAGCTGTCCTTCAAATCCACAGGATACACCAGCCTTCTTGTTTCCATTTTTAACATTTCCTGTCCTAAATGTATCTCTACTGCTGGTTCATTTCAGTGACATTAAGTCCACAACAGTGGAAATTTGTGACAGGTGTAACATCATATTAGTGGCTGTTTTTGTGTGTTGGGAAAGTTGTCCAGAGCAATTTATAATCTGATGCCAGTGTAAAAAGTAAGGGATATTAATTAGGTAAGAGAAAGGATAGGGGGAAGCTCGTTTGAATGATTGTTTTTGCTAGAGGTGCTTACTTGGTCCACAGTAATTTGCTATTGTAATAAGGGACCAATTTGTTGGTAAATTTATATTGAGATTTATGTATAGTGTTGTTTATCCAGATTGAATGTATTTGTGTAAGCTGTGTAACTAGTTTAAAAAGATAAGCAAAGTAAAAGTTATCACATTTCAGTACGTAGCCTGCATAAATAAATAGGTGAGGCCACACACACCCTTTAACCTCTAAATTGTTGGTTTTATTCTAATAAATTATGTATTCGAGATGTCACCGCTCTTCACTAAAAGATGGCTGTAATGCAGAAGTCTATTGTTCCAATGTGAAAGTGGAGAATGTGTGTAGTCAACAAACTCTCAGGTTGATCTGAATTAAGTTTGATGGAGGAAAGATGATCACATACTCAATATAGCACAACTTCTGTGAGAATTTTCTTTTGACATTTCATCTTAAAACACTGTTACCACAAGCTATGTACTAAACACAATTTTTTCTGCTACCATTTTTTTTTTTTGTGCTTTAACGGTTAAGCCATCACAATAAATACATCATAGTAATATGCATACCATAATTGAAATCTCTTAAATCATGTAGATGGAGCAATTATTTTGTACTGAATTGGTCACAACAAGGGTCTTCAATGTCTTTTAAGAATGCCTGTCAGTTCAATCAATTGTTTATATTGCCAGATCAACCAGTCCGGGGATGCATCCTTTTCTGATCAATGTTAAACTGATGGGAACACTAAGGATAGCTCTGCAGCTCTCTTAAATCCTCAAGGAGATTTATAAGCGAATAGAAAGGTTTCACTTGCATGTCTGAAAGTAAGAACAAATAAGAGTCACTGAGAATTCTGGTCCAGTTAGGACTAACTTGCTACTCTAAGACGCTGGATAAACATGAGCCCTGGTTTACTTTATTTAACTGCAGCTGCAAGTTGGGAAAACAAGCTGCAATAACACATATCACAACCCATTTCCTCACGATTAGGCATGCTTCTCAGCTGCTAAAGGGATTTAAGACACGATAATAAAGATAAAAAGGAGACATTAATTATTTTGTTATGTTAATTAAAGGCAAGAGGATTAACAACAACACAGGAGCCTTGTAAAGCATTAAACAGACAGGGGCTTTGACATTTTTCCAAAACTATTAATAATTAATGCATTTTGTCCCTGCTGTGATCAAACAAATCATATGGGATGAAAAAAACACTTTACATTCTCACTTCATTTAAGAGACACTTTGAATTCCAGGCTCTTAAAGATCTAGCAGTAGTAGCCATTTATACACATTTTTAAAACAAACAATGAATATATTCTTCTAACAAGTATTCAGTGTAGCATCCAGGCTGGAACTGATGGAGCTGTGCCACAGAAATCCATATTAACCAAGCCACATTTCCTTTCATAACAATAATGATGTCTGTTTGAAATGAAGCTATTGTCTGGTGTTGAAAATGCAACACTTGGGCTGGTTTTAAGTAAGCTACTCCACCTTTCTGCTCCTCAAGTTCCAGTAACATTAGCTGGGAATGACTTCCATTTGTTATAAGTTGTTAATCAGATGAATGTTGTGTATATATTTACCCTTCACCTATTACATTTTAATCCATTGTGTTTTTTAATAATGAATTCCGGGTGTCACAGGAATTGTACACATGACATGACAAAGCATTTTATATATATATATATAT
>NC_045733.1:24727390-24730954 GCF_008692095.1 Etheostoma spectabile | reverse complement strand
ATATATATATATATATAATATGCGCTTGCTCCAACCTAAGTCAAATTCCTCGTATGTACTGTATGTCATACCTGGTGAATAAAGCTGATTCTGATTTATTAAAACACACACCTACCTGTATTTGAAATAAATACCTGGTACATTTACAGGGTTCAAACTGACACAATGGTGGTGTTTTATTATTTCTGACCCAAATTGCTTTGTCGCCCTTCTGGCTGCTGTTGTATACCCGGATATTTTTTTTTAAAAATATAAAAATGGGTGCTCTCTGTCCACTGGAGCGCTATGGCTTTTCATTTAAAGCTGTTTATTTAAAACAATTAAACTTATCAAACAAATGGAATTAGAAATAAAGGCCTGCCTTTAATAAAATCCAGCTTCAAATAAAAGCCGGGTCCTGACTTTTATTTGAGGAATTAGGGTAAGTTCAAAAATAAAAGGGGGGAGAGCTGCCGCTTCACTCTAACACCTTAGTCATCCATATTTAATGGTGTTTGCAAGCTCTCATAGAACTCTAAAAAGGGGGCCCAGACCTTCCTGAATGTTTGCAAGGAGCCTTTGAGGGTGTATCTGATCTACTCAAGCTTCAGGAAATGCGTGACATCTCTAATTCTTGTTCTTGTTCCTTCCAGGACAGCAGGATGAGATGCCTGGCAATCAGGGAAGTAAATGTTATAAGTGTGCGATTTTCAAGGCTAAATCCAAATAGGACACTTACAGGGTTAGGGGTGATGTTTTTTTTTTTTTTTTTTTAAAGCATGTTATTGCAGGTGCCAAAGATGTTGGCCCAAAATGTGCTAAGTTTGGTGTAGGACCAGAACTTGTGTATATAGTCCGCTGGTTGACCTTTACAGCAAGGGTACAAAGGGTCCACATTAGGGAAGATTTTCCCGAGCCTTGTCTTGGTCAATTGTGCTCTTAGAACTATTTTAAATTGTATCACACTGTGTCTGGCACAAGGAGATGTCTGTGCTAAGTCAAGCACAGCCTTCTATTGATCATCTGTGAATTCATCACACACAGATTGTTCTCCCAAAGTCTCCTGACATTCTGCAAAGACTGCGGGGAGAAATTGCACATGCTGTTGTAAAGAATCAAAATTAGACCTTTTTTAAGTGAAGGAGATAATGAAAGGATATGGTCAACTGTGTTGCTCACTGGAAAATCTGGACAAAACCTTTCTGGACAAATTGTTTAATTTGGAGAAATCTAAAGAAGTGAGACATTGTTAATCAATAATTGAGAGAGTGCAAATGATCTGAACTTGCCATCCACAAAAAGATTGGAAATAGACTTAATGCCCTTCAAGTTCTAAAAGTAGAATCTGAGAAAGAAGGTGGGAAGTTATAATTATTCTTAATGGAAGAAAACCTGTTGCTGCTTAATGTAATGTTAATGGTATTAGTAACACCTGTGCTATTCCTGCAGGTCAAAATGTCTGATGTGAGGAAAGGTCTATTGGGTGTTTAAAGGTTAATGATGAGTGAAGAGCGATAGATGCTCTCGTAGTCACACCTGTGGCTTTTACTGTCGCACACTACTCATGGTTGCTGATTTGTAGACACATGTCACAGAGAGCTGCAGACAAATTGAAATGCTAGCTGCTGGAAAATTTCGAATGTGTGAAATAGACCGAGCTGTGAGGAATGAACAATATTAGTGTAACTGCTGCACTCACTCCAGATGGCACGTAGCAATTTAACATTAGCACCAGTGACATGAGCTTGCGGGGGGTTTAGCCTGCTTGATGCATGAGACTGTGTTGTATGATTGGCTCAGACATGACCTCAGCATTTTAGGGGTTAATGGCTCAGGCTCTAGGTTGAAGCGGGTTGATGTGTTTAGATTGATTTGGCAATTGTAAGCATAATGAAATGGCATGGTTGAAATTATCTTAGACTTAACAAAGGTTGCAATATTGGCTGACTCCTAGCAGCCAAACCTGGATTACATATGATACACCCAAGCTGGCCAATTGGGGTAGCAGGTGTCATTGCCACCCTGCAAAGCGCACATACCCGCACCTTTTATTTGGTCAAAAACCCACACACTTCTTTCCACCAACCAGCTCATCTTTGTTGGTCCAGTCTTGGCACGTAGCAGATGTTTTGCATGAATAGAGAGTACTTAACTGATGTTAATTCTCAAACAGATGTTGGAGGTGGCTGTGCACTTTTGTTTAATTAATTTTGCCTCTGCTTCTGTGGACACTTAAAGCTTTTTTACAAGGGCAAGAGAAAAGCTATCACTGGGCTGTTAGCTACAGTGTATATATATTCTATATATATACATATATATATCTATATCTATATATATATATATATTCTCTTAGAACAAAAATAATGACGTCCTGCATTGTTTAAATTCAGAATCCTGGCTGTGTATCTAAAGCATCTGTGCTTATTTAGAGAACAGAAAGCATTATTGAAATCGTTTTTACACCTGGGCAGTGGGCGGCTCTCACCATGTAAATGATTCTAATTTCCCGACAATTTGAATACGTGTCAAACGCTGTATTCAGCTTTAGGATTGGCTGCCTGCAACAGCTGGCACAAGCTGCTAGTCAGTGTGCCATAGTTGATTGTGCCCAGGCTCCCATTCTCATTTCATTTGTTTGTTTTTTCTCATACTGGAGAAATGGCTATCTACATCACACCACACTGGATCTTCCTGCGCCACATTGAGGAAGGTTTGTGTCCAGTGTTATCAAAAGCCGGTTGGCGGATCTTGTGGGAAGGACAACTGAGGTGTGGCTATCTGATCACAAAGCATGACATGTTTAATGACAAACTGGCTGAGAAGAAAGGAAATGGCTTAATCCTGTGTAAAAATAAGAAGCTGTGAAAAGGGCGTAGAATAAGTGAGGTGGCTAGTGGGATGACCCTCCGGGAGCACCACCCCGCCCTGGACATACCCATAAAATGTATGAAAAATGATTAGGCTATGACTAATTACCCGTTTAGTGTCGCTGAAAGTTGTTAAACAGACCATTGCCTTTTAATACCTAAAGTAAGGAATGGGATTAATTAAGCATAAATGTATTCTTCTACTCTGCCAAGTCTCTTTCTTACAGTCTCTAAAAACAGTGTGATGGGGTTTGCACCTTGGGGAAATAGTTGGTAATGGCCTGAGAAAGGGATCTCCTTTTCTCAACTCACTACTTCTTTTTGGGTGGATGAATGAATGGATAACTCCAGGAGCAGCTGCCTCTATAAAATGGAATTGCAGAGGGAAAATGGAAGCTAAGGAGAAAAAGGATTTATGACTGCACAACTGTTCCTTTGAAAAGCATGACCTTTAAAGATGAAATCCATAATGGTTTTTAATAAAGATATCATTAATATCCATCTGTATTGTAAAGAGTAGTGAAACACTAAAAATGACAAATATGCCGTGGTGGTACCATATATTCTGTATCCCACTCCGAGTAATTTGTGGCGGGCCGCCACACATTGCGTTATTTTTTTTTTTAACGCTATTTAAAACATGCATTCGTACAGCTGCATTTCCTTTTCCTGCTCTTCTCCGTCTCTCTGTCACTCTATACATACACACACACACACA
>NC_045733.1:24726652-24727380 GCF_008692095.1 Etheostoma spectabile | reverse complement strand
CACACACAGCCCCTCCCCTCCGTGCACACAGCGTCTGTCTCTATAGTGTTGCCAACTTAGCGACTTTGTCAACGAGGTATTTTTCTCCTTTGGTCGCCAAAACTGTCACTTCTCTCTGACTCTGTTTTGTGAGAAGCAGAGAAGCAGCCCCTCTTCTCTCCGTGTACTCATGCAGGTAGAAAGGGGAGGGTGGGTGTGTGTGAGTGGGGGGGGGGGCACGGTGTAGGTAGGAGAGACAGCGGGACGCAACGGGAGAAAGGCTATCCTGGGCCAGGCTAGCTCAGCTGCGTCGTCTTCTTTAAGAATTCTTTATTGATCTTTTTACCTCCTTTTTTTGAAGAATTTCTTTTTTACTTCAAAGATAGGCTGCCTAAGTAATAATTACAAGGTAAATAAATTCCTGTATTGAATTTGATTATTTGGCTAAAGATTTATTTATTTCTATCTACTGTGCTGGCACAACCACTAAGCTTTACGCAAATAATTGCGTAACGACGTCACCCATATGCAAATGAGCGAATGACATCAGGTGCACAGCACAAAACTAGATGCTCCATCATCCTTGTTGTAGTGTGAATGATTGGTCCGTTCTGGGAATATCAGGGACCGCCCCTGTGATTACGTTGTTTTTCCACGTGTTCCTATTTTCTGTAATATTGGCGTTGGGCATAACAACTTGTTGCATTACTGTTGGGCGTAGCCTGGAGCATCAGGTGTGTGAAAACATG
>NC_045733.1:24681474-24726642 GCF_008692095.1 Etheostoma spectabile | reverse complement strand
TAACAAAGGACACCCCAAAGCTCTTAAATTACGTATTACTTTTCTCACTACAGTTTGTACAAGAGCTCAAAACATAGACCTACTTGAATTGGTTTACATGTCACTGGCAATAGCACACAACTTGTATAACTAATTTAAGTTATTCTGTTGAAACCCAACTTAAATCGATAGCACATTGTGGACGTTGGCAAAATATATAACATGCATGTGTAAATTTTCTATATTTAGGAAACATTCCTAACCATTCAACACATTTGAACGATCGTCGGCCGTGTTTCTGTACATCGGATGTCAACAACGCGTCACCAACTGGGAAACGCTGTTGGTAAAATCTAGCCCCAGTTTCCTTCCTCTGATTCCCACATGAAGTGATGTGAATGATGTGTGACACAGAGCCAGTTGAAAACAGCAAAGTGTCCCTTTTAAGATATCATATGAAAAGAGTATCCATTATAATGTCTGAAAACATTATGCTTAATTATTGTGCAAAAAGCATTAGGCTCTTGAAAAATGACTGGAAAACCTGCTACATTTTGAATTTCCGTTTCTGGTTGTTATCAATCTACAGACACACCAGTCCTTACTTTATATTCTAATCCCGCATGACCAAAATGGTTTGGCCATCAGCCAGCTGTACATATGCAATGGCCTTAATTAAAACTTATGTGCTCCCCCCCGCCCCTCAACATATTTCTGTCGAAGAAACTGACTAAAGGGATATCTCATCTAGTTATCCAAGATGTGCATCAGGCAACCATGGCAACCCTGAAGCATGTGTATGTGTGGAAGGGGATCAAACGAAGTCTGTTGTGCATGTATCATACTGTGAGCAGTGTGTCTGCCCCTCATTAGGAGGCACCAGAACAATCCTGTAAATTAATCATTGTCGCTATAGACTGAGCCATTATAATTAGTTACACCTACGTTTGAAAAGTAAAAATGTCCTTCCTTGTCTCTTATGCACCTTGAAGAACAAGATGGGAACACCAGCTATCAGAGGACCTGCTACTATGCACGCACTACATTTAGAGAGAATGGGGATGAAAGGAGTTCAGTGCCAGCATCTAATGACAAAGATGTCTCACCATTTTCTAACAGTTTATCTGCATATACTTGCAACTCTCTCCCGGTAAAGCACCGAAACGGACCAATGTCCAACGGGCCTCATTTTGCTTTTCACCAAATTCTACTTGTCGTGCAATTCTGGACCACACACATAAAGTCCTCAATGGTCACTACACTGTAAAACACAGTGTAGTGACCAACCACAACACGCACCATTTGAAATGCTAAGAGCTCATGGTAGCAAACTGGATGAGATTAAAGGCATTTATTTATCATACGCCGTGTGTGTGTGTGTGTGTGTGTGTGTGTGTGTGTGTGTGTGTGTGTGTGTGTGTGTGTGGTGTGTGTGTGTGTGGTGTGTGTGGTGTGTTGTGTGTGTGTGTGTGTGTGTGGGGTGGTGTGTGTGTGTGTGTGTGTGTGTGTGTGTGTGTGTGTGTGTGTGTGTGTGGTGTGTGTGTGTGTGTGTGTGTGTGTCTGTTCTTGGTGCTCTAAAGCAGGCGGGCCCTCCTCTCTGTGATCTGAAGATTAAAAGTCCAAACAGGCTTTTCCTAAAAGGAATTAATATTATGTTGTTCAAACAAGAACATCAATATTGGACAACTCTGAAAAACAGTTTAACTGCCAACTTTTTTTAAAATCTGCAATTACAATATAATTTCTGAACGTAGCAGCTGGGGTGTGGTGAAATATTGTCATTATGGTCTTCCGCATGAAAGTCATACTCACTAGGCTTGCCTCGTTAGTCTGTTTCCGGGGTTACACAGTGGTCGGACATAAACCGAATACTATGCTTGACCACCCCACCCCCACCGTTGTTTGGTTTTTATTGAAATAAAACCCATTTCGCTCACTTTTGTGTATCAGCGCCCACGTTAAATAAAAAATAAAAAATCTCTTCTGGTTGAATGTTAAGTGTGACCGGTAATACCAGTGTTTTACGAGTTTATTAATCGGAGGGAAAATAGCCCACCACACGCTGTTTTTGGGAAATTTCCCTTTAAAAAAAAAAAAAAAAAAAAAAAAGGGGCATCCAGATAGGCAGTGGTCTGTGCGAATGCCCATGTATAGAGGCTTGCCCCTCGACGCAGCGGGCCCGGGTTCAAGTCCGGCCTGTGGCCCCTTTGCTGCATGTCCCTCCCCCCTCTCTCTCCCCCTTTCACACGTACATATCTGTCCTGTCTAAAAATAAAGGGAATAAAACCCAGAAAAAAAATAACTTAAAAAAAGGAAAAGGTGCTTGCTCAGTTTGACATGACTCATGCAGGTGAGCAACAGACACCAACATTGCAGTGGATTGCCAGTTAAACAGAGCTCTTACTGCACATCTCTTACTTTGCTGCGTCCTAAATCACAAATACAAATCTGGTGCAGGTGAATAAAGATCTCACCACACAACACTTCAGAGTTTGGTAGCTGTCTAATGTTCTAACTTTAAATTGCACTAGAAATTCAGACTAAATTTGTTTGTTTTTAACGGAACATTTTGCTTATGCAAATTATATAGACCCAGGGATTGTGAGTTGTCACGGTTGTTTCTGCGAAAATATGTCTAATTTCTTCCTAGTAATAGCATGTTGCTACAGCTGGCTTCTTACAGCTCTGTGCAAGGTGGTAAATCCAGTCTGGAGCCAGCTAAGATCAGTCTGTCAGCTGGGAGATTTACACTTTACATGCTCTTAAAGGCTTCGTCCGACACCGAGGGTGCCAGAAACCCCCGCCAGATTGCCAGACACCAGGATAGCGAAGGGCCCACACAGCCATTTAACGGCTGTGCTTTCTAAGCTTTATAGCCCATGCTGATGCGCTGAGGACATAAGCAAAAGAGAACATTGATTGACCACTTGGACAAGGCAAAGCCTAGCTACACTAAAGAGCTTTTGCTGCCTAAGGATCAAATTTAAATGAAAAGCATTATGTTTATTTGTCATGTTACTAGGCATCTGACCAACCCATTCTACATCCCACACTTCCCCTCTTTAATACTGCTGTTGGAGGAATAACGCTGTAAATTTGTCTGTAGCAGTGATGTCCATTGAGAAGCTTAATAATTGTCAAATCCTTAATCAGCTATAGTTTTTCAGAGTAAATAATAGTATATTTTAATGACCAGAATTTAAAACAATATTGACACTTCTGCATTTCTATTTATTGTGTAGGACGCCTGTAATTTAGCATGAGAGCAAATATGGTGCAAATTAGTATCAATACTACACACTAGAGGCCTTCACAAGCCACCAGTCTTGGATTTGTGCATCAATATGTCTAATATTGATCCTGTGGTATGTCATTATCACCGCAAAAGAAGACATTTTGGGAAATCAGTAGCCTGTGTACAAAATGTTATGTAATGCAAGTTGATTTGTGCGCATCAGGTTGGTGTCCCACATGTTGGACTCAATCTAAAAACCTCTACTCCACACTACCCATATGATCATGTTTTTAGGAAGGCAACAGCACTCGTGCAAAAATTAACAATTATTTTTGATTCCTGTGTGACTGATTTAGACAAGCAAACACATTTAGCTAACATTCATCATGTTTTCTTAAGTTCATTTCTAATTCTAGTACGCCTACCATTGTTTTTAATCCTTTTTTGCATCTTTGTATCTTTACGTAAAAGGCGCCATTGAAATAAAGTTATTTTCAGATATGAGTTTTCTGTCATTCATCTTTGTAATCTTCCAAAAAATAATCTATGGTTCAAGAAAAAGAACAATTATGACTTCAGCAGACAAAATAAGATTAGTAAAGGGATGTCACCTGTGACTTTGTGTGACATACAGTATAAATCTGGACTAGATCCACAGATTTTTTTTTTTCCTTCTGTGCCCAATTATGGACTAACCTTAAAGGAAAGTGCTGACGTTTTTAATAATTTGTTTATTTCTCCTGTTTCTTTCAAACACCGGACTTAATGAAAACCCATAGCTATTAATCTTTTGATACACTTCTGAGCTACTTTGTCAGCAAGCCACCGTGAAAGCACAAACCAAGCCTGACAATTGACTAATTGCAGTCAGTTGAGAATGATCACTACTATAATGTACTGGTAATGCACAGCGGTGTAACACAACATTCAGGCACCCCTATCTGTCTGGTGACCCACTTTACAGTTAGAATATGGAGGAAGCTGTTAAACCACTTTAAAAAAAAAAAAAACACCTCTCCTAATTGGAGCAGGTTAAGTGCAATAGTAATGATTGCAATCAGAGGGTCCAGTATGATTTTTTTTCTTGCCGAAGAGAGGAACCTATCAATGGCACAATCAATCATCCAGTCATGCGCCATAACCAAACTCCAACTAATTTCCCCCCTTGTGTTTCATAGTGGGTCCTCTGGAGAATGACTCTTACCTGTCCTTGGCACCTTGCAAACTGCTGTGTGTTTGATGAAGACCGCAGTGGAGGGCTCATTACAGCAAGGAGACAAGTGCATGGGAAAGAATAGATAGAGGAAGGTGTGCATGTGAGAGAGACATAAAAATAGGGTATAGTGTTGTGACCGTGGATAAAGAAGTAAATATGAGCAATGGGGAAAGCCCCTTGTAAGGTGAAATAAGGGGCACTTGGGGACTCGCCTTGTACATTGCACCTGTCTTATTATTTAACTCTTATTTGTTGGTCTTACTAAACTGTCAGCAATTCCCTGCCTTATTGGCCTTTTACCTGTAAAATGTCATGGAAATGCTGACAGGCTGCCAAACCGGAGATGTCTGGACTGCTGCTGGCTTTTTTTTCTACTTGGACTAGCATGTATTGTCAGAATTATATGTACACACAAAGCAGTGCACTTAACTGTATTTGTACACCACAGTCCACCTTTCAAATACAAATTCATTTAACAGCCGCTTTCTCCAATTGAATCTTTCCTTTCACAGCTTACCATTAACACACACACACACACACACACATATATATATATATATATATATATATATATATATATATATATATAATATTCCCCTGAAACATGCCTCACCTATTCCTGCAGTCTGTCAGTAATGTTTTGTGTAATTGTGTATTTTTCTGGACCGATTCAATTGTCTCTTGTATTCCTCACTCAACTGAGCATGTCATTACACACATCATTTGTGTGCAATTTAATGTGGTATGCAACAAGGTTACATTTCTATGGTGGTTCAATTTGAGGACTCGTAGCATTTCCCCTGCAATCATTTCTCTCTCTGTCTCTCTTTTTTACTCGCTCTCAGAAATTGCTTCTGCAGTGATTACGCAGTTCTGTGCCTCACTCGGTCATGCCACAATTTTAAGTTCACATTGGGGAGATATTCCAATTATCAGTCAGGTAATGCGAAGAAAATTGTAACTTTTTCTCTTTAGCCTGGGTGTGATGATCATTTTTTTTCTCAAGTGGACTGCATCATACAGTTCTATCCATCTGTTGCTGCATCTGTCCTTCTACTGGATGTAGCAGTTGTAAGATTGAAATGCTACTTGTGCCAGGTGATCTTACTGAAGTGCGTTTCTGGTAAGCCTAAATGCTAAAGACTGCCGTTGTCCCTGGGTCCGTTTATATTAGACAATACATTTTTACAATTCGTTTTACCTTTCATAAGCAGTGAAAGGAGTATGTCACGTTAAAGTCAGTGCTAAAAAATGCCCCAAAAAGTAGTCAAATCTCCAGTACAAACACTAAAAATGATGTGGTATTTGATGAAGGTTGTATTATTGCCTTCTCTTTGACCTATCATAGAATTATTATTGCCTCCCATTACCTTTCTTTGTTTTCTCTGACACACTGTTCAGTCACAATGCCACGGTGTATGTGAAAGTGACAGCATTCTTATTAACTTTAATTATTGTGTGCCAAGTCATGTGAAAGCAGTGTTTTGTCCCAGTAACCGCCCAGCCCCCCACTCACAGCAACAGGCCTTGTCCTTTATCACCTGTGAAGGTCTAATCTTATCTGCGGCTGTTGCATTGCTCTTCATTAATCACTCCCCCGGCCCAATGAAATGGTGATGGTTGACGTGGCCTTGTCCGGCCATCCCTCTGGTGCTGGGAGTTGGTCTGGAATCGGCCTAGGCATAAATGCAGAATAAATTCCGTGGCAGATTGTAACCAGTGTCTGTGTGTGCATAACACGGGTGCCCTTTACATGGGGTACGCGGCATGCCATGTAACCCTGTGCCAACCATCCAGTGCACCTCAAGTTCAACATATTGTACCACTGGAGCTGACCTTGTCTCATCAGGAGCAGTGAACTCTTCAAGCTAAGATCTGGGTACTGTGCATTTTGCTCAGTGACACCACACACTCTGCATGGTTGACTAAAGCAAAGACATACAATGACTGTCCCATGTGTTTGTGAGCTCAGTAGAAGATGCGGTGGAGTTGCAGTGGCCGGCCAGCAATATCATGAATGGCGAGGGTTGTTCGGTGAAAAAAGGTTGCCGGTAGGAGAAGGACGAGGGAGATGGGGTTGAAATAGTTTGTTCTTGTAGCGGCAGGATATAAATGGCACAAAGATGAAACAAATCAACCTTAGGTAGCCCCAGCCGTTAGCCAATCCATAGTAATCAGTGAGGCTGCATTGAGCTCTCCGCTTCATGGACCCTTACCAATCAGCAGAGAAAACAGAGATCTGTCATCTGTTTTCCTCAGCTCACTGATGGGGGCAAGGGGCAAAGAGAGTGAAGTGTGGTAATTATCTATGAATTGTGTGTATGGAAGGGGTTGGTGGCGTATGTTTCTGTGTGTTGGTGTCATCATCACCTTGTGAGTGCTTTTGCTTTACACTAGTTGTCATTCAGTCAACATTGGGATGTGAACCAATACATTCCCACTGCTGATGTCAAAACACAGATGGCATGACTCACTTTGCAGCCTTCTAAAATAGATTTTGTTTAATCTCGTCTTATGGACAAGTCAGGCCAAATGACATCCAGGGGGATGTGCTGCGTCTTTTTGAATTGATCTCCATTAATTACTGTGACAGTGAAATAAATAATAAAATAAACATTAGGCGATGTGTAATTCAAAAACCTCACTTATCTCCTCACACAATGTGCAGGCACAAAGGCAGTGAACATACAGACAATAGAGACGCACATATGCAGTCATACACAAACATTTGTTTTGTCTGCAGTGGCATCATAAAATACTCTTCATGTTGGGCAGATGACTTGGCATCAGTGTGCTCAGGTTTCCATAACCTTTGGATGCCTCCCATCCTTGTCCGAGGACAAAGCTCTGCCCTATAAGAGATGAATAATGAGCTTGTTGGCAAAAGAGACGTTGCTAATGTTTTGTTCAAATATCTCAAATCTCTCCCAATGATAATGTATTCTGCCGCAGTGCCAAACAGCTCTATATTTGAAGAGGTGATTTCATTGCAAATATTACTTATACAATCTTCAGATTGGAAAAGGAAACTCCCTCTCAGTTTTTAATGTCTGGCGGATGTATAGGCATCACAATAAGGGCTTAGTTTGTTTTCCTGTAATTGATGCTTTGCTTGTGTGGCGGCATAGCTTTGTTTTTTTATGCTAATGGCTGTGATGACCTGTTGGTCCCCAATCTAGCAGGGAAATGGCAGCCAATGCTTTGGGGAGTGAGCCATTAAGCTTTCTTCAGTGCCGCTTTCTTCACAGGTACCTGGGATTAACTGAGCCAGAGCATGACAAAAGGAAAGCATTACAAAAGTAGAGAAAAAATCACCAAATTACTTCTGGTATATGCATGTATAGCACATCAGCTTCAGGCCAATTGATGCTTGTGTGGCTTCTACCAAGCTACCTGGTGTAAAAGTGCTCACTCTGCTTCCCTTATATCGGGCTCTTGAGGCTTAATGCTGCCTAAACAGCACAGCTGTAATTCCCTTAAGCAGTGCACTATACAATAACTGTAATAAAAAACACACAAACAAAAACAAAGAGGTGGGCTGTTATGGATGTGCCTCTCCAAAGTACCTAATAATCTACAGTGTTGCAGGGGCCAGTTGTTCAGGACTCAAGACATTCCAAGTCATAAAGGAAGCAGAGAATCTCTGAAATACCAGCACTGGTACCCAGAGTGGCATCCAAATATTGTTTTGTTGTAATTTGTTCAATTGTAACTAAACTTACGTTAGAGTTGGACGTCCACATGATACAAGCCTCCCATGACAACCCCCCTTCACACAGTTGCTAGTAGCCAAGGAGGACATAAAGGATAAAAAAACATGATGGACTCTTCAGAAGAGGTAATTATCTTCACTCTGTGTGGGAAAGTTGCCAGACGCTATCGATTCCCATTCTTAAACCTTTCTACCACCAATGTGTTGCTCTTTTGATGTATACCCTTCTGTTTTTACCTCCTTATGAGTTTCTCTTAATGTCAGCAATTGATTTTTAATTCATATCAAAAAGTTACGCATTAAAACTTTAACTTCATTTTCAACAGTTATTGCCATTACAGCAATTTGCATAACAACAACATTTGAGTTATGGTTGTTGTTTCCAAAATATTGATTTGACCAGTTGCAGATTTTTTTAGGACATTTTTGCAGACTAAAACTGTCTTCTTTTTTTTTACCTTTAAAAAAAAATGGAGTTGTTGTGGAACCAACAAAGGAAAGACAATCTCCTAAGAAGTAGTCTAAACAACAAAACGCCTGTAATTCTGAGGTCAAAAAGTACATTTCACAGTGTGTTCCAACTACTAGCATCACTGTGAAAACTAATTCACAAAACTCCCTTACAATACATGGAAGCATTAAATATACTAGTTGAATGTGTGAAAGAAAATCTAAGCCTCTCTGTGCCTACTGCGGCAGCTGAAGTCCACATTAGGTGATCAGAGGCACAAAGGTCAGCTTCATAGGAGTCAGCAAGTACCTCTTTAAGACTGACATTTTACTTTTTCTTTTCAAACTTGAAAACACAACATTAGGAAAGTAAGAATGAGGGGACCCGGAGAGCAGTCTCACAAAGCCTTTACCCAGGGTAGATTATTGCTCGGTAAAACAAAAAATATAGAACAGGAACACTCTCTCTTTCCACCATTATGCTCTTATTCCTGGACACATTTTTTGAAATGTCAGTTCTTTAGGACCACAGTTCTAATTTTTGTTCCACTCAGTGTGAGTAAATAGATCTGACTGTGAGTTTTTGTTCACAGATCCCAGGAGAGTGGTATGCACGCTCAGCAGAGAGACCTCTCACTGCAACCTCCCTCTAACATATTGATCAGGAATTGCTATTGGCGTTAGCCCTGTGAATAGAATGCTGCTCAATTCCCCACTGGGCAACTGAATGGAGAGACAAAACCTTAAGCACTTTTTTGTGGACTGCTATTTCAGCCGGATCCGAGGCCTAATGGCGTTACCGTCTGGCACAGACGAAGATAAACAATTGGAAGTGTCATTTTTGTGTGGCTCACATTCTCAAATTACTTTATATATCTGTTTTTCCGACTGCCACTCTTATGTTTCTGCAGCAGACCAAGAAAATATCACATTGAGATGAGTTATAAAATCAAGGGCAGGTAAATAACGTTGTTTTCTGACTCTTCGCTTAAACTTCTTTGTTGACATCAAAGAGAGGAAGAGGCTTGACATGTGCATCTAGATACATTATCCCGCCGAAAGCAACAATCCCTCTGACATTTGAAATAACTGGAACATGAAAAAAGACAATGTTTATACAGATTACAGAGTACAGAATGTGCAGCGTTTTGTATCCACATTATAGGAACAAGCATTTTCTTTTCTTTTTTTGTGACTTCAACTATAGTATGAGGAGGGGAAAGGACCTCTTCATACTTCCCTTTCAATTTTGAACACTTAACATTTTCTTGTAAAAATGATTGCTTTTATAACCTCTGTCATTGTTTCAAATTATTACACATAGGGAATCCGTTTCAACATCAGAACAGGCACTAACCTTTTGGTCCACCAGTACCTTTCATCTTAATGATCTGCTTTGCTTCATTTCATCGTGTTTTCCCTGAGCCTCAGAATAACTTTAGGTAGTCGAGTGATTTCCCATATATCATTTATTTATTTAGTAATTAATTTGTGTATTAATCTATGAGCTATGTATTTAATATTAAATAATGCACAGTCCTCTTCATGAGATTTATGATAAACTTAGGGCTTTCTCAGTGGTCCTTTGTTTTCTGTTTGGTTGGAATATAGGGCAGTACAGTTTGGGTGCTCTTGTCAGAGACAGTTTGTGTGCTGCTATTTCGTAACAGTTTTTTGCGGCAGCCGGGATTCAAGAGACCTTTCCTGGGTAGTTTGTGAGCTCCCGTTGTCCCCTTCATTGGCGAGGAGATGTAAGAAGGATCCAGAAAGTTATGGAGAAGTGAGTGCTCAGAGGAAGAACGTTTGGGGATGACTGAGCTTGACAGGAGACTGGGTTCACTATCGCTATCTGGTGTAGCACAGCCACTCTTGTCCTCCTGTAATTCTTCTTGCTCTTCATCCTCCTCGTCGTCATCACAGCACAATGCGTGGTACAGAATTTTGTCACTGAAGCGGACTCTTTCTCTTGTGCCGGAGGTACGAGAAGTCTTGTGGCTGTGCGTGGAGCTGCTGGCCTCCTCGCTGGATGAATCTGGAGTAATAATGCGAGGCCCATTGGGGATGGGTAGCCCGCCATTCATCTGGGAGTAGACTGAGGCAGTGGAGGGGGGCGGGGTGGGGGTCTGCGTCTGGGTGGGGATGGTCCCGCAGCCCAGCTCTGGTCGCTCACCAGGTATGCGGGCGGCGGCGCCAGCAGCCTCCAGGTAGCTGCAGAACTCCCAGCTATCAGAAAGCACATCTGCATTGAGGAAGTCTAGCCTGAAGGCCTCTCCCAAACCTCGCTCACTGCTGGACGTGCTGCTGGCTGTGGCCACCGTCCAGTCATCGGGCTCCAGGTCAAAGTCAAAGTCGGACGTTAGTTTATCGATCTGACCCACCACCTGCAACAGAAAAGGGAGAGCATGAGAGAGAAGTGATGAGATATTGTGGAGAAATAAATGTTTAGGCCCAAAAGAGGTTTCATTTAGATTGAGATATTCATCTATATATTTATTTTTTTGGTCCTAAGATGGCAACGTCAGTCTGTTGGTCAGGCAGTCCACCACTTTCGTCCACACTGAAATATCAAAGCAATGACTGGATGGATTGCTATAACCTTTTGAGCAGACATGTATTATCCAGGTCAAATTCACATCAACATTTGCGAATACATTTTGAAACGGGTAAAGACCAAGCAACTGTATCTCAGAGCATCTGTAGTGGTCAAACTAGCATCATTAGAACCCAGTACATTGCAGATGCATTTCTGGAGTGATTTTACATGACAACACCAATAGCAGCATAACAAAGGGCTCTTTGCACCGCCACTGTATTACTTAAATGCTCCCTGTGGAGTTTAAGACCTCTAGTAGTGCGATGGAGCCCCTTAACAAATAATGGATACAGTCTTAAGAGAAGTGTCACACTATTCCACTGATCAACAGGTGGCGCTTACACTACAAGATATGCAGCAATGCTTCTGCCAACGCAGGAAAGAAGAAGACTCCAAGCTGGTAAACATGCATGATTTAAGATGCCTAAAAAATGGCTTTGCAGATGTTTTATGAGGAAGGAAATGCACTCGACAAGTTTGTTAGACCTCAAGGATATAGACAATGTGTTTTGGTGAGTAACACTGAATGTAAGCATAACTCCACAGGGCCCCTTTAATGTTCACAGGGGCTTCATTATTACTCATATTTTGGTATTTCCAGAAGCATTACAAATGCAAAATGCAAGAAACTGAACTAAAAGTGCTCACTGTGAATCTCATTTTAATATAAATTTCTGTGACAGCATACCAAATACATTACAGGAAATGTCCAGATGATTTACATCCCACTGATTTACTCCCCACAGGCAGGTTTAACAAAAGCTAAGATTTATTCCCAGCTGCTAATAGATCTGTGTTTACCTTTACAGCTTGCTATTACATTTCTTTTCATCCATAAATCCTTAATTATTTGTTCATGGTTTTAAAACTGTTTTTTATTTGTGCCGGGGCCTCCTGTGGACAGGTGTTGTAAATTAGTTGAATGCTACATCAAGACAGAATTAAATCTCCTCTGGAATGATGTTGTAGCACTGAAAGTGTGTCACGACTCATCAGAGACGAGATCTTCAGCCCTGAGAGAGAGAGAGAGAGAAGAGGTAAAGAAGCATTCCTAGATGAGTGGTGAAAGCTCAGTCCAGTGGCTGACGTTTTTCTTGCCTTGATGATGCACTGCAGCCACCCAACATATAGCTTTATGCCACAAACACTTATCGCAGTGCTGTTGATGCTTTGACATATTTTAATCCCTGTAATGTCTGCCAAACAAAATAAACTACTCAAGTTTTCACCTGCATAGAAATGTGTTTTTTTAATGCGTTTAATTCAATGTTAACTCAAAATGAACCTCACTGCTTCTGTCATCAGCAGGAACAGCGGTGAGTGTTTGATGAATAGAAAGCACTTCAGCTAAAATCACACTGGTTTGCCGACAACACCTAAAATCCAAGCCCTCTACACTTGACATTTTGCACCTTCATTCAGCATGTTCTGCTCTCAACAACGACCTATTGTGAAATAAAAACACTCAGTGTTCATGTAGCTTGTAAATGATACATTTCCTCAAACCATTAAGCAATTAAGCCTAAAATAAAAGTTGTTTTAGAAACGTGCACATATGAGTTTGCAACATAATTGCAGCTGAATAGCAGTGTGTTTGCGCCTTTCTGTCTCTGATGACTAAAAAAAAAGTCCTAATTTATTCTCTGTCCTAGTCTGGCTATCACCAAGCCAAGCTCAACAGATTTGAGAATGACTGTTGGTCTGGGGAATCTGCTTTGTACTTTCTCTGCACAAGAGGCGTGACCAACCGGCATAGTTCAAATGACTGTACACAATTGGATAGTCCTTCAACCAATCAGACCGACGATCCAGGTGATGTAGAAGCAACAGCAGCATCAACGGGTTGCTGCGCTACGGTGGCCACTATGTTAAATGTAAACAAGAAGCTGCTTGGTCGCTTCTCTATCGCCGTTGTGTTTAACCCACCAGTAGCTTGCAAGGTAGATAAGCCAGTTTGTGATTGGTTCCCGCAAAATTGTGAACTGAAGCAGTAGAATTAACATGCAGGTTTCCAGACTGAGCTGCAGGGTAAAATCAAATCGCCGGCAGAGTGGGCGGGATCCACCCAGTCGATCTCTGTCCATCTTTAAAGGTCCCATGACATGGTGCTCTTTGGATGCTTTTATATAGACCTTAGTGGTCCTCTAATAACATATCTGAAGTCTCTCCCAAAATTCAGCCTTGGTGAAAAATTACAGCCACTAGAGCCAGTCCCACAATAAGCTTTCCTTAGTATGTGCCATTTCTGAGTCTGTAGCTTTTGAGGAGGAGAAGGGGGGGCAAGGTGGAAGGTGGGGGTGTAGCTTTGACCATCTGCCACTTTGCTCGTTTGAAAGTCAAGTCTCTCTCTTGGGTGGGCCGAATTATCTGGGCAGGAAAAGCAGAGAAAGAGGAGGTAACCTTGCCCCTTATGACCTCATTAGAAGCCAGATTGGCTCATCTGAGCTTTCATTGTCTCAAAGGCAGAGCAGGATACCCAGGGCTCAATTTATATCTATCAGAATTTCTAGCCACTGGGGAACCATAGGCAGGCTGGGGCAACTCATATTAATGTTAAAAAACCTCAAAGTGAAATTGTCATGCCAAAAAAAAAAAAAGGAATTGTGAGTTTAAGACTGTAAATGCAAACACACTAATAATGTGCTAAGCAAAATCTCAGGTGATCTTCACTGCAAACATGGCAACTGACATCCGTGAGCTTGATGATCTTGTACAAATATCTCAAGATGAGGATTTAAATTCTCAAATCAATTTCCACACTACCAAATTTTATATCTCTTATATATTTTCTGCTGTTAAGTCGCAGGACTTGCATGCAAGGCAGTGGTTCATCTGTCAAAGAGCTTCTCATCAGATCTGCCAGTTGTGGCATTGTTCACCTCATGAGTAACTGGACGGTGCTTTACTATTGGCAGACTGCCCAGAGGGAATTGGGCTGTATGAGTCCCCTAATCTTTGAATTACTCAAGGTGTTTGCTGTGTGATTTGCTGACGTTTTACTCATGGAGTTGTTAATGTGAGACGTTAATTTTTCAGGCTGAAAACTTGCGTGAGAGACTTGATCAGTTCAGTTAAACTGAACTGAATCTGCCCAATGTATTTCACAGGCTTGCTATGAAACCAACACAGACTGTTTTGTTGGTTGACAGTTATTGCAATGAGCAGAAAGTTGTAACTGTGATATTACTGTGATATTTTTGAAAGAAAGGTAAAAGGAATCCTAAGAAGGAAGTGTCTGGTCGCCGGACGTTAACCGAATGTGGCTGTACTTTCCCTGCAGTGGATCATGACCCTGCTTATTTTCCATTTTAAAATGCGTTCCTGAGTGTTAACGGTAAGCTGCGGCAGCGTCCGCTGCTGGTTAGCCTGACCCCTGCCTGTGGTATGTAGACTAATTTAGCTTGATAAGTTTGCCCAGCTCGAAGGGTTCTGCAGAAACTTTCTAGGTCTTTCTAGGTCACAATGCAGCAATGAACACTAGTCTCTACCTTTTCTTCCACTCAGGGAAAGTGTGAGGAGGGAGCTATGGAGTAAATTGGAGGAGCAGATTTCGGTAGCACAAAGTATGAATGAACACATCAGGAACCAGTCATTAACAATGCCCACACTGTGTTTAAAATAGAAAAATGCATCATGAAAATCTGCAAGAGTCAAAAACTGAAGGCAAAAGTAATTGTGACTTTACATTGAGACATTTTTACACTGGAAGACCTGTATATCAAACCCGTAAAGCACTTTAGCAAAGAAGATACCAAATGTCTTCTTTTTTTTTTTTTTATTATCCTATGGTAGGTCCCAAAGTGCAACTAAGAAGTGACAGGGCATTTAAGAGTAGAAAATGAACCAAACATTACACTAGTAAACAGAATTAATCCGATGCTCATTTCCTATGCAATAACCAGCTCATGTTTACTGCAACAACACTTAATGATCCCTGTGCAGATGAGTCTAATCAGCCAGAGTAATTGAAAACACCTGTGTGGGTGGACAACACCCGTCACGTGTTTCTACTGACTATTATCCTCTGACTGACTGACTGACAGGTGACATGATGGCTTCTAACAATGCTTGAAATGTACACATATTGGTTAAATACTAGTTAGTCGATATAGCAGCATTTTTGTCTCCTTTGTTTCGTTTTCCTTAAAATTCTGGCTATGCAGCTTGAAGCTGTGATAAACCTTTAGAGGTGGGCTGTGTATCCCCTGTGGACTTTATTGCGTTACCACTCGACAAAGTTTATGATGCAGTGATGGCACATCCTGGTGACTGAAAAGACTCCATTTGCAACACAGTTAAGCAGTAATGTATAGCATAAGCGCGGATACAAGTGCTGGGGATTTGAGTTTATCTTTAGTCTTTAATTTTCTCTCAATGCCTCCGCCGACAACTTAACTTACTACTTTTACTGTAATTGGTGTCTAGTGGAAGCTACTAAAAACTATGACGATGACTATAACACTATCCGTGATTCTGTGTATGAGTGACAAGCGCACAAATTATAGCAATAAACAGTTTTTTTTTCTTCATAATATGGTCTACCCACTATAAAAGCATGGTTGCCCAGCCAACACTAAGCACAACTGATCTTTTTTATGCAGTCCATACAGAGCAATAAGTGGTAATGGTACTACTTTTTTCTTTTTCAATCCACACTATGAGCCGGCATCCCCGAGTCAACTGTGGTCACTGCACCTGATCAACACCAAGTTCAGTAATTTCAGAGCTCTCAGAGGTGCTTTAAAAGAGAGGCTGCCTCGGCAGCATCAAGCGAGGGTTTATTACTGTACCTCAACACCTGTCTGAGATGATTGGGCCGGGTAATTGAGGGTCAGAGTAAAAGAGGGCAGTTGAAGCCTTGTCTGTGACACAAAGGTACAGTGATGGAAAAGACAGGCAAGGATTATCTTACAGAGTGATGGTCAGTAATGTAAAAAATCTCAGAAGAGGCTCTGCTCAGGCGGAGTAGTGATTTGGGAAATGGATTCCATACTGTCTACTATCATCACAAGAGTCCTCTCTGATATTCAGCTGCAGCTGCTATCATGATTTATTTATTGTGAGTGTGGTACCTGTTCCCAGCAAATGTGAAAATGTGGGTGTAAAATTGCCTCTGATAAGGAGGGAAATTTGTACCACATGTTCTAATCACTCTGTTGCTTTTTAAGCAGATGTTTAACAGGAATAGCTTGTTTTGATGTGCATTGATGGCTTTCTGTATTAAAACAGATGGAGGTTGCCATCTCTTTTGTAAGTGTTCTATACGTAAATTATGTAAACGTAGATCTTTAATGATTCTCATCATCATAATGTTTTCCAAGTTCATGCCGCATTGCATATTCTAGTATTTATCAGCAAACAAAAACAACTCTGAAATATGGCATCTGTAGCAGTGCTGTCTGTACATATGTAAAATAAATTTCAGGTGTGAGTTACCAAAATAAACGAGACGTAACACTCTCTGTGTTCATTTGAAATGCACGCTTTATGAGTGAATTTTCTGTGGATCGCTTCATTACGCTGTGTTTAACTGGCCTCTCTCCATCTGTTCCTGTGCCACCCGTTCGTCCAGGAGTCATTTTCCGAGTAGACTGAGAGAAGTTTGCAGTGCTTGTTCGTCAATTATGCAGCATACAACGTCTAGTGTGGTTGGGTTTTTTTTTTTTGTCATGGGAAAAAATCTAAAATGTGTTCAGTGGAGCCATTCTAACACATCTAAATGTTATTTCTTTCTGAACATGTCACAATAGATTTCCAGCCTGCTCCTGTGCAGCGCTGGAAGCGTTTATGCCAGTTAGAAAGTCTCAGCAATTAACAAAATAGCCTTGCTTGCTGGCTTTGTAAGTAAAACGTTCGCAAAAATAGTTTTATTGCAGTTAGCTCCTACAGTTTTGCAGTTTCTCCTTACTCCTTACCCCATGCTTACTTCCCCTCAATTTAATTCCCCTCAAGATGTGAAGAGGGGACGATCCAAGGCACTCACATTGTAGTGATATGGTTTATCGTATCCCCCAGAAGCTAATTTATCATCCCAGACTTACTTTGAAAGAAAATATTTACTGGATTTGCTAGAAAAATTGTCCAGTGACTCGTAAACGTGTGCAATCTCATCCCGACATCTTATTCACCATTGGATGAAAAAGCACTTTGGGAGCATTTTGAATGTCTCGTTACGTACTTAATATTACCCAGCAATATGTATACAACATGCAAAATGGTGCAATATCTGCACAGCGCTGTTGGCTTGGAAGCTTGGGCCACATCACATGAAAGCTCAGGGCAGTTTTATGAAGCAGGAGCCGGGTGCTATGACTGGCACGCACAGACCAATGCACATGCCTGCTTGTAATCTCAACATGGTCATGTATGTAGATGAAGACCATTACAGACATTTTAACACATTTAGGTAAAACATTTTTTAGAACACACTAGGTGCATGGATACACCGCAGCATATTTAATAATGCCATGAGTCATTCAAGAATTCTCTATAGACATTTTGATGCTTTCTGCCATGAAAACATCAATCCATTGTGGCACTTGCGATTTTAAACTGACCTTTAGCTTTTGTACTTTAATACAAAGCAATCTACAAACTTTGATTTCATTCATTATACAAAACAAAGATTTTGTCTAGACTACAACTTTAATATAGCTGCACTTCAAATGCCTATTGGTCAGTGTTTCTGCGGCAATGTAAAAAAGACTTCCTGTATGCTAAGTGTATTCCTCAATTACATTTGAGTGTTGTTGTGATTCTGCTGCAGTTGACTCTGCGGAGGTCCAGTGGGTCTGTGGGTGGAAGACATTACAGACAAGTCAGGGGGACCTGATTTAGGTCAGGCTATCTTGATTGGTGAGATGTGTTGCGTGGTGTTGGCACAGGGATAAAGTGTCTTTTGAAGTGTTCGCTGGAAGCATTTGGTGTAATTATCCTGTCATGAGAGGGGCTATAAGCTTGAGACTTCATTAGGCATGTGCCCCCTGCTTTTTCATCTTTTCTCAAAAAACACATCTTATGAAGGCCTTAAAGTGCTAAACAAAGCTGTGGTGAGCATAGGGCCAATACCTCCTGACAACTCACTAATCAAAAGCATCATTACAAACGTCAACGCATAATGGGCCTCATTTATCCCTTTTGGGGCTTTAGAAGAGGTGTGCTACCGCAGTCCTTGATTTCTGCAAAATCAGCCACTTCCTTAGCCAAATTTAGTTTATTAGACTGGGCAGAGGCATCCACCTGCTGTATGGCAAATTTTGGATGGTTTATACTATTATTTTGGAGTGGTTATGGGTTGTACAATCAGTGAGGTAGCAAGATGGGGACTCTGTCTTCCAGCAACAGGGAGGCAGCAGATGTAGCATGCGTTGGTGCTGGCAGAGCACACTGATCATTTATTGAGGTTCTCCTTCATTGCTTCTATCCGTGTTGAGAGGCCTAGCGCTGGTAATGACCAGTGAAATATGGTAGTGCCACGCTGCGGGGCTCCTCAGTCTGTCTGCTTCCCTGAGATAGCACTCGGATTAGGCCAGAGTACTGTCAGGTTACGCTGGTCACAAAAAGAAGGTGTGCGCAGCCAGGCCAAACGGCCCCATTTTAATGACTCGAGTCAAGTTTTTATTAACAACATGGTGTCTTTCCGTGGAAACCCAGTGAAGGTCTAAAGTGATTACAGTTTGTCAGTGCTGCAAATGTGTGCGTTTATGCGTGTGTGGTGGGTTGGAGGGAGTATGGGTCAATGTAGTTGACCCATGCTGGAAAAAGGGGAGAATCTCTCCAGCAGGGGAGAATACAACACTACAGGAAGAGGCTCAGCCCAATCCAGCAGTAAATCCCTCACCCTGACATCTCACACTGCCAATTTGTCTACAGGCCAAACCAGTAAGCAGATAAGCAGCAAGTCTACCCCGAGGGAGAAAAAAAAAAAAAAAAAAGATACATAGTATAGTTGCATGGCTGTCCCGTTTTTGTGCTAGTGACTAATAATACTCTGTGTTGTGTGGGGAATGTATGAAGCATTTTACTGTTGTTAAAGTTGATTTATTACAATAACAATGCATTACATAATTCATACTATACTAATAATAGGCACTAAAAACAGCAGTAAACATGTTAGTAAATAAAAAAAATATCCCAGCATAATAATTTTCTAGGCTGTCAAATTCTGTTTGCATCATATGCTGTGTGAAGCCAGGAAACAATTAAAGGTTGACTGAAAATTAAATTCATATCATTTTACAGACTTGTTATTATGGAATAATAACTTTGTGAGTTTGAGTTATTTATTGACACTAACCTATTAAGCAGCAGTGGTAGTAGTTCACAAATGTGAGAAACCTAAAGGAAAAGAAAGTGCACTTGTTTTTTTTTTTTTTTTGTCAAATTACTTTTACACAATTTGAAAAATTTGACCAAAAGTTGGACTTTTGGGCTTCATAGAGATCTTATATGGTGCAAATACTGGAAAATATTGGATCTCAGTTGCATGTAACTGTAGATAGGCACACACAAATATGTATCTGTGTAATGTATGTCTGCTTTATATAAACAAGCATCCATCTGTGGTCACAACCTCTAACAGTCATACATTATTCAAAGACGGAGCATAAGAAAGATGAAGGGACCGAAGGAGAAAGCCAGGCAGCAGACGAAAGACTGGCAGTAAAATAATCTTCCAAACTTATTTTAATTTACCAGCTTTTTAGGATGTCATTGTCAGCTTTGTTTCACTTGTGTATCAATGAGGAACATATTTGTATCTTAGAAAGCCTTCAATACAAATCTTTTCAACATCAGAGTTGATTTGCAACTCACTCACTCAGTCACATTATCACTCGTATACAGTCACACACAGCCATCACTGCCTTTTATTATAAGTGAGGATGAAACTGCAAAGCCCCCATTCAGCTAAATATTCTGCAGTATCCACTCCCTTCAGACTACAAGAAGAAAAGTTCCATTCATAGTTGTGTGAGAAATGATCCATGGCTTGTGTTGCCATGCAAAAGCTATCACCTGCTCTCTTTTTGTAATTAAAAATCTTTCTTTCCAAATTCCTGTTATGGCTTCTATCAATGCCTGTCTTCTCGGGCTGGGGACAGATGATATTGGGTGTTATATCGCAATTCCAGGGTTGTAAATGGATTTACCGAAGATCTTGAATAAATAACCAAGATGCAAAAAAATAAATAAAAATACTACAGGCTTACTTTAAAAAAATATTTTTTACTGTTTTCCCCACAAGATTTTGCTAGATTTTTGTTAGATCTGTCAACTCTGTTGGTAGGGGAGAGCTGTATGACAACTCTGTCATACAGCTTAGGGTTAATTACACCGGTATCATCCGTGACTGTTCCCAGACTGTTTTCAGTTGTTGACATTACTGTCACTTATGTCAACAAGTCACAGTTACAGGAACACTTAGACACTCCAGGTTTAGGGAAGTACATTAAGGGGTTGTTTTGTTGCTCTATGTTTATAACATCACAGATGGTTTCTTTATTGACATCATTTGTGTCGAGTTCAGTGCACACTAGTACTGTTTGTCTTAAGCAAGCAGCAACCGACATTGCTAGATAGTGCAGCTGAAAAGTGTTAGCTGTTAGAAAACTGACTAGAAAGTCAAACTATAAAATCCATTTAGGTTTTCAGTAGTCATTACCACAATTCGGTGTTGTGCAAGGTCATATATTTTTCAGTGCTCTAAAACAACCAATATGTTTTAGCAATATCACCACTGGAAAAATGTCTCATCACCTATGGTAAGGTTCGGAAAAGTTTAGTTGGCTATGTATACTTGGTTGACCATCATGGTTAAAGTTGTAAGACTTGGCCCCGCTTAATTTGGTGACCCATGGTAAGTGTGTATAAATACTACAGTAAGCTCTAAAACTAAATTCAATTTAGAAGTAGAAACAAAAGGCTACAGATCTGATGCAAAATGAAGAGAGTAAACACCGAAGCTGAGAAAAAACTATGCTGGATTACACGCATGCACAGTTTCCTGTAAATCCCACGGTGTGAAGGCAATTTGAACGCAGTTTGTGAAAAACTGCTATATATGTATATGTAGAGGTACAGTAAATGTGAATACATCTATCGGATATTGCAGGAACAAATCTTACCCTAAATAGTAGTATAAATTGGTTTAAAATGACTTTCCCAAACTGTAGGAAATGGAGATGTAAGATGTCTAAAACTCGAATACTTTGTCAACTAACTTAGCCAAACTCCTTTTAAAGCATTTTTGTGGAAGTCTAACAACTTCACACGACTACTCCTACCTTTTCTATCGATAGAATACAGTCGTTACTTCCATAATCTCAAAAGGTCACATGCATGGAAAACATGAACAGAGGTGTCTTTTAATGCTGTTGGTTCCCTGGTGAGGACAGTCTCCGTATAATGTAATAAAATACATGGGTACACATGTAGTGTGCAGTGACTGAGTGCATAGAATGTATTAATAATTTGGAGATGGCAGATGCCATATAACACCATGACATGTTACCCAAACTATTCAACATACAGGCCACTTCTGCAGCTCTGCTCTATATGCAATAATGTATTAGGTTGTTATAAATAATGAAAGCAAACGTCAGCCATTAATCTGCTGTGCCTGGCTGCAACTTTCTCTACAATTGTACTGGTTTACTGTGTTGAGGCTGTACCTTTTCACATGCAGAGCTCATATATCCTGATGAAGTAAGACATATCCATCAACAGCATGCCAACAACAGAATAAATCCTGCCCTAAAGTCTAAATTCACCATTGCTGCCTGTACTATGCTGGAAAGCTCACGTGCTCTGGGCTAAGTAGCTTGTTTTGTTATTGCTCTTTGTATTAGCATGCTTAAAGTTGATGTGAATTAGGTGGCTAGGAATATACAGTATATGTGATTATTGATTAATATTCATTTCTAATCAACGCACTTGCCACAATTGATTCATTTTCAGCTGCTTGTGAATTTTCATGGTACCCTACAACACTGCTGTTACAGACTCACATCCACATTTACTTACATGTTAAACCCAGCCTGTTGAAGTAAGTCACAATAAACAAGTGCCATAATGCATCATCTCCCATAATATCCACTCACAAGTTTTTTTTTTTCCTGACACATTTATTGTCACTTACATCAAAACATGTAACATAAATGATAACCAAGTAACTGCCAACAATGACTGTAAAGCATTTAATTTAATAACAGATGTCAGAGCACCAATCTATACTATTAGGCTTTGAACAAACATTGAGCTAAAATAGTTTGATTAACCCCACTATTTATACGGGGCATGCAATCAAAATGCTATTGGCATTTCTAGGTTCTCTTTGCCTGCAGCGCTTATCTTAAAGGGAGCGTTCTCCCATTTTCTTTTATTCTGTGAACCCATATATCAATACCCACTAAATATAACCGGATCTATCCGGCTGAAATGAAAACATTGAGGCTCCAAGGAAAACAAACATGTACGCAATTTATTTTCATTTTAACCTTTTTTGTTGTTGCTTATTACAGCGGTGGTAGACCTCAGTAATGTGAGCTATGCAATTTTACTCCATCTTCTTAGTTTTTTTGCTTTGAACTTCCAGACAATGGTTCTCCCTGTGTTTGCAACATCATTTTTTATTAACCATACCATGTCAGGAGAGGATAATGGCCTGTTAAGCACTTGATACACAGGTAGAACGAGATAAACATGGACAGATATTTCCAGTCCCCCATAATCTTGAAATGATACACGCTTAGTTCCATGGTGCATCATCCTGCTACTTTATGTTGTAATACAAATTCATTTTTGTTTTTTTGTTTGCTACTACTGTGGCCATGAAGAGATGCAACTGGCCAGCAGCAAGGTTCCATAATACACTGTGGCTTCCAAAAAACCAGCAGCTGTCAGTGAGGCAACTAATAGTTTGTCCCAAGAGCAACATTTCTTGCCAGCACATCAGTTTCATCTTTTACTGATGGTGACTGATCTGTTATCTCGATCACACATCCGAAGAGGCCTTTTCTTGCAGTTAAGTAACACAAGTGGTACACGGTGTGATTTAAAGTGACAAACATATTTAGAAAAAATCCTTCTTTTAGGTTTTGGGGTGTTATTTTGTGTCTCCGGTGCCTTCAGACGCATACACACTTGAAAAATAAAACTATCCCTGCTGTTTTGAGTGAGATACAGGTGTCTGAATGGGTCCTGCCTTCAATCTCCAAGTGAGCTGTAAAAAATCTGCACGGCTTTCTACGTCACTAGCCCAGATGAGGTGGCTAACTGTAGAACGTTAGCGCTAGCATGCTAGCTTGTTCTCAATGGCAAGACACTGCTAGATCACACACACTAGTTCACCACAATCTATAAAAGAACTACTTCCATGTCTCTGTTTTGCAGGTATTCCACAAGTTCCCCTCGTTTTAGAAGAAGTCTCCTAGCTAATCCTGCCTTGTACTGACAAAAGTTGGATAAAGAGTTTTCTAGCTGATGGGAGCACATTTTCCTCCTATCCCCGAATGCTCTGTTTAGAACCAGACTCTCCTCCAGCACGCTTTGGAGGAGGGTCTGGCAAAGCGAGACTACACCTACAGTGATGCATTATACCATGGAATTATTGATCAATTCCAAAAATAAAAACAAACTGATATTGCATCATGAAGTCACTTCTTTCAGTAAATATAAAGCTAGAAAATGTGTGCTTCTTAAGGAAATTTTAATTTAATTTAATCCTATGATTTTTCTCTTGAGCTACAGAAGGGAGAGCAAGAGAGCCCTATGTAGTGAAGACTTTAAGATATTAAAAAAACCTGTAGCTGCTCTATTAAAAATAATTGGAGATTGAATTTGTGTACTCATAAAATTTTTGTTTGAGGTTTTACACCCAAATGAGCTTTATCTGGTGCGGTGCTAGCAGTTACGAACCAGAAAATGTGCCCATATCTCCGTGAAATCACTCTGGCTTCTGTTACAGTGTTCACAATGTCGTACTTGCACTCACTCAGTGGAGCAGATCGAGGATTGCTCTCTTGATGACATAAAGAGAGTCTTGACTTCTATATTTTTCTAATAATAGAATTGTTCATGTTCACATTAGGGCAAGAGTTTGCACTTAAAACCGATCCATTGACCATCTCCTCTGCCCAGTTAGTGCCCGTTCAGCGTACCACCCCACACTAAACTCCTATGTCAGCCGGTGTTACCTGTAAAACCCACGTTTTTATGCATTTGTTTACATCATCATTTACATCCACACATATAAAAGTAAAGGTGAGTCTCCTGGTCATAGCTCAGTCAAATCCTAATGCTCCTCTGAGCATCCCTCTTGCAGGCTGCTGACAGTGCTGTCAGTCGAACACTCAGTCACACTGGCCGGCCGTAGAGGAGGTTGGACAGGCATTTGGCTCAAACGTAGTTTAGTGGACTTCATTGCCAGTCAGCACCGCACCTGAGAGTCCACAGACACAGGGCCCTGCCTCGCGCCGTCCGGCTTTGCCATCAACCTTCTTCCAACCTACTTCCATTGAATACACTGTTGGCCAAGTTACTTTTAAAAAGTAATTAGTTACTAGTTACTTAAGAAAGTATGCGTTACTTTCAATTACATTTTTCAATGCTCAAATGTGACCCCACCTCCACCCCTCTTTAATGGAACATAAAATACATGTGCATGTTCAATTATTTATGATAAATCTGAATATTATAAGGAAATGGACACACATACATTAACAGAAACCATACACAAATCTAAAATCACTTTTGATGTTGCTGTGGGGCAAAGTGAGACTAAGCTCCATCAAATACCATGTACTGTATGTAGATATGTCTGTGTCTAGTGGATTGATACATATAACAAACAATGTTTTGGAACTTTGGATATTTATTGCCTCTCGACATGCCACAACTGGGCAAAATTAAATAATGCTTGTTAAGCACTATAGCAAAAATAAACAACAAATATATACACTCTTTGTAGTGGAAATAACGTAAGTGGCCTAATGTTTATGCTTTTGCGCTGGTGTGTGCGTCGAGCCGGTGTGTGTGTGTGTGTGTGTGTGTGCGTGTGTGTGAGAGTGAGTGTGTGATAGAGCGAGGGAGAAGTGAGAAAGTGACAGTGGGAAATCTTTTGCAGGAAAAGTTACCCCTCTCTTTTATTTCATAACAACGTACCTGTCTCTTGTTGACTGGCTCGCTGGTGTTGTTCGTTGTGTCCGACTATGCGTGCTTATGAACACCCCCCAACTCTACCTCTGATTGGCTTACCATGATATTTTACCCTACCTCAGCCAATCGTCAGCATTTATGCGCGTCTCTCGTGCACGGCCCACAAACCAAGGAAGAAAATAAGTCTTTGCCTCTCAGTTTAGAGATTAAGTTGTTCTGATGAAAAAAAACGACTTCAATTATAGTAACGGTAACAACATTAAGATGGGAAGAGTAATCAATGAGATTACTCATTACTGAAACATGACACAGTTACCAACGCCGTTATTTATAACGCTGTTATTCCCATCTCTGATTGAATGATTTGAGACTCTGTTTGTAAAGTTTACAGCCTGCATTCAGGTTAAATGTTGCGCAGGTTGCTTACGAATTAACTCTTGATATATATTACAAACATCTCATTAATTTGCAGTTATTTCAATCTGCAGAGATAACCCCATTTGTGAGGGGTCATGACATCTACACATACTGTTTTGGGAAGTGGAAGCAAAGATTTTTAGGTGATGGCGGCATGCTTCCCTCCACCCCCACTGTGCTGAAGTAGGTCACAGATATTGGCATGAATCGCTTTCCTCCTTTTTCTCAAAACAGTTTTTTTTTATCAATGCTTCTGCCATTTCTATCTGTGACAATCTGTAGGGCGGTCGCCTCAGAGTGACAAAACCTGTCACAGTGCGTCACTTTCACTCTCTCCCTGGCAAGCGGCGGGACATCTTTGAGTCTGCAGCACCTTTATCAGATATGGCAGTTCCTAAAGCTCTACCTTTAACAGTTGGAGGAGAGGAGCCGGCGACTTTACAGAGACCTATTTGCAAACAAAATCACTGGGAGACATTTCCCACAAGGCACCATCTGGCTGCCACACATACCTGCCTCCGTCATTCCCTTACCATCACTAGCTTCTCTATTTATAGACTGCTCTCCTGTCCACCCACCCACACATTGCATCTTGTAAAACAGCAACCAACATGTAGCAAACTGAAGAATCTCCTTCAGGCAATCAATCATCAGTGTGACAGATGTCAACACTTTTCTCAGTAATGTGTGGATAACATCTTCCTAACAGTCTGCCGTCGCTAGCAATGGAAATCAAGAACAATCAGTCGGCTCCTTGCCAGACCTTGTGGAGATAGCGAGGCTGGCAATGACCTTCTTTATCATCTGGACTATTTGCCTATTTTTAGCTTGGCTGTGTTAGAGTAAGTAGTAAGGTGAGCTATGAAATAGAATAAAGCACCTAAGCTTGAGATAAAAACTTACTGCAGTGACTGAGCAGATGGTGAGGGCACTGGGCGTGATCTAATCTTTGTGTTGCAGGTTGATACAAGAAGATTTTGTGATGATGTGATATGTCAGCCATCAACTACCAGTGGGCTGTCAGACTTATCAATAAAGCTGTAAGTGTCTCCTCTCTGAGGGTGTAGGCTGAGTTCTGATCGTTTGTATTGCGTTATTGAACAAGCATTCCCCAGCGAGGGAATTATATTGAGAGCCCTAACACAGAACGTGCACTTGCAAGCTTGTCAGGCATTTGCTGCATTTTGATAAGGCCACAGTGACTATATTTTGAATGATATAAGAACCCTCACAGCTATGTATTACTTTGATTGCTAAAATTTCACATTTAAATAAACTGAAGCAAGCAAGGACTGTAAAGTACTGCCTCACTAATAGATGTTCTCTCTGACTTCAAACAGAAATTCTGCTGTATTTATTTGCCTGTGTGACATATCCTCTTTCCATTCATTCTCAATCCAAGGTTTTATCCTCATGCAGCAATAATGAACTTTAACAAAATTCCAAAATAAAATACACCCTTTGGATGCAAAATTAGTCATCAAAATCCAGATGTGCTGGCATGGCTCCCCATTAAGAAGCTGCATCAGCCTTTCTCTTTCTTCCTCATTTTGTGGTTGGATTTCATCAACCATCTCATAATGCGAACAATTAGTCAATGTGCATGGATTAGCTCCTTTAATTAGATATTGAAATATTACTCATAAGCTCAAACACATATTGATTAGGCCTACTTGCCTGGAATCTGCAGAGAATACATATATGTTCACCTCAGAGCAATACCACAGCATATTTTCCTTCCAACAATTCCGCTAATTGTGTGTGTGTGTGTGTGTGTGTGTGGTGGGTGTGTGTGTGTGTGTTGTGTGTGTGTGTGTGTGTGTGTGTGTGTCTGTGTCCGTCTTTTGATAATTATATGTTGCAGAGTTGGCAGAAAAACATGGTGGTGGTGTGTGGAGAAGCGCTACCTCCCTCACACAAGCCCTTCCGGCAAGAGGAGCCTAGTAAACAGATCTCACCAAAGTGAGAGAGAAAGTCTCTTTAACTAGGGCAGTATTTCAGTGCATTATATTCCACTAAACGCAGGACTCATTTCTGATAGTTCTTGTCCTCACGGAAGGGGTTGTGATTTTCCAGATGAAGGCATGTCACCAGATAATGGTCTCTTTTTTCAGTATGCAAAATCACAAAAAAATACTTGTTAAAGGTCCCATGGCATGACAATGTCACTTTTATGAGTTTTTTTAACATTAATATGAGTTCCCCCAGCCTGCCAATGACCCCCCCAGCGGAAAGAAATAGCGATAGCTGTAAACCGAGCCCTGGGTATCCTGCTCTGCCTTTAAAAAAAATGAAAGTTCAGATAGGCCGATCTGGAATCTTGTTTCTTATGAGGTCATAAGGGGCAAGGTTACCTCCCCTTTCTCTGCTTTGCCAGCCCAGAGAATTTGGCCCACTCATTAGTGAGAGACATCATGGCTTTCAAACGAGCAAAGCGGCATCTGGTCAAGGCCACTCTATTTAACTGAAGACAGTTGTCAAATGTCTGGCAACTCCAAAAATAATGAAATCTGGATTGTCAAGCTCATACGTTGTATATGTAAATGGGAAGTTCATGGTTTCCAACCAGAAATATAGTCCACTGTAACATGCACGATCCAGCCATTAGATTTCCTCCAGTCTGTTACATTCTGCTCTGCTGTCTTGTTAAAAAAACACATGACACAGTGGGGGTCTTTACCTGCGTTCTCCAGACACATTAAAAGGGCCAATTACCACAGACAAATAAGCAATGTACAGTGTAGGTGAAGGACAGGAGAGGCAATTTTCCTTCCTTTTCTCCTCTCACTTCATCTCTTGCTATCACGGTTTAATTTGGCAGTCCATAAACATTGGGCCTATTGTACTGTGTTGTTGACACAAATTGGAAGGAGAATAGAGATGTGTTGTTCCACGTAAAGCATATTCATCTTTTCAATAAAGTTGGCATTTGTAGGGAAGAGAAAGTGTGAAGTCAGGCGCAGCATGTAATTAGAAGGTAGAGGTATAGTACAGACGCGTCGTTGAGCCATCTGTGGGGAACATTTGAGGATCTGTGCGACTGAGCTTCCCTCGCTTCTTTGTCTTCACCTGCATTTCTCCATTTCTCTATGACCCTCTCCAATGTTTGCTCAGCCTGCCAGCAACATCGCCCCCTCCAAACCCACTGTAGTGCCTGTTTCCAAGTCTGCATGATGCAATACCCGGTGTTTGCCAAACCACCTTCGGACCCAAGCTCTTCACTTTTCACACACCATTTTACAAGGTCCCTGGAAACAATTGAAAAAAGGGGCCCAGCATTAATAATTCATGCAGTCTGTGTCCATGCGTAAATGCGGCACAAACCTACAAGTGCAAGTCCTTAGCTGGCCACTGTTTCAGGGTTTCTCCCCCTTTCTCCGGCAGCCGAGCTTGGACACAAAAGGGGTGATGAAATGTGAGGGCTGGATAGAGAGATAACTGACTGGCTGAGAATGACTCAGTCTGTAGCAGAGAGTCAGTCTGCTACAGCCTGGAGGGAGAGAGCAAGGTAGGAGTGTAAGAGCGCAAGGGAGCGGGGAAAGGGAGAAGGTATCACGGGGTAAATGAGGCCTTGGAGTTTGGTGGTGCACATAGCTTCATCATCCTGGGTTCATGTTCGGGAGGCAAACATGACTGGGCTAATGTTGCTTTATTTGAGAAGAGAAACATCACCGACAGTCAGTTATGTGACCAAACACACAGTGGGGCCTCGCCAATAGCATTATACCTAATCAATCTACTGTGGGAGGACAGAAAACACGCACAAACAGCGCGCATTCATGCAAAAACACACACCCTCCTCCACAATAGGCACTCACAAAAACACAGTATATGCACACACACTCCCATCCACACAGCCAATCTCATATCTTCTGGCAGATACTCATACACCCACACAAACACATGCATCAATCACTTTTTTTTTTTTTTTTTTTCTTTCCCCCTCTGAAATAAAAACACACTGTCATAGACACGCAGCAGATACATGTACAGCACACGCCAAATCTGTCTGACTCATACTACTTTGATCTTGATGGTAAACAGTGATTATTCTGATGCCAGCTTGTACGTCTAACCTCAGGGTGAGAGCGTTTTTATTTATAGGCCAACAATAACCCTTTAAACTGTGTACTGCAGCTCTGACTGCATCTCTGACATCATCAGGCATATTCCTTCTTATGTGACCTTGGCTTTCATGCGGTACACAGATGCAGAAAACATGCAATGTGATCAAGTCAGTCATGGCAGAGGAAAATTCCCCCCACCACCACCACCGACCCCCACCCCCCTGCCTTTGTAGCCATCATTTATGCTTCACTTTTTTTGTCACAAGGTGATGGCAACCAATGATGTCAGAGAGGCGGCGGATGCAGTGTGGACACTGGCGTCGGGGGCTTGGCGTGCGCTCCCTCTTTAAATAGCCCCAGATCTAATCTGCAGACAGCAGCAGAGTTCTGACAGATCCGGCTTCAGTGCCTCCTCCCACTTGGTGACACATTATTTATTTTTCTGCTCCTCCGCTCTGGTATTCACTCCATGGAGCACTGGCCCCTCAAGCTATTGTCAGTTCCGTTCTCCTTCCATGTCTGGAAAAATCAAATGGATTTACGGGGGTTACCATCAGCTCCTCCCTTTTTCTAACCTTATGAATGTGACAGTCTTCTACTTCTACACTATCCCTTATAAAGACTTGATCATTCTTTTTAACTGCTGTTGGGGAACTGCCTTTACTTCCTCATGACATCATCAAGTCTTGACCTGTGTTCTAAGACCCATATAGTGAGATGGTTGCAAAAGTCTTGGCAATCTCAAGTATTCCATTAAGCCTGGGAGGAAGATGGAGAACACACTGTAGCATGACACTGTCCTACCAAGAAAAGCTACAGAATAAAAAAACTAAAACTACATATTGTTCGGCTCCAATTGGCAAAGCCCTCAAGTATTTGGTGTAATTATGACCCGTAAAAGTCCACAGTAAGATGAAGTTGGGGTAAATTAATGGGTCAACAAAACATTGGACTTTAACACGGGAGAGTGCCGCTTGTTCAAAATAAAGACAGTCAACATGGCTTTCTTTTAAACATGAGTATTCTGTAACCTTACAAAAAGATTTATTTCGAAACAGATTTGGAAGGCACTGACAAAGTCAGATCAGGAAACACTTATGTCTTTCCCGAGGGAGGTGATTTTGTTGTTCAAATTACTAAACGTGTCTAATTTGAGGTGGTAAAATGGAACAGAGGCTTGTTGATTATTTTTTTAATTATAGAAGAGGGAAGCAAAGATAAATTATACCTTATACACCAGTTTTTATCTATTACCTGAGAAACGTACTGAATCCTGCAGCTCCTCAAAGGTAGGTCTACTCTTTGCCTAGAAAATAATAGCAATGCAGCTCCAATATGAAGTTCACAAATGCCTTCAAAACCTTATCACGCCTTCAGTTAAGATTACAAATCTATTATGTCTCAGCAATGAGTTATTTGTCTCACATTCAATCTTATGAACTGTGTTAAATCATCAGCAGCTTTAGTAATAGTTCTCCAGAGATTTAATCACGATTGGCTCCTTCACATTGAACTTAAAGGTGCACTGCCACAAGTATTTCATTACTTTTTGGTAATGTCTGAAATGCTACCAAGGACTGTTTAACAATTTTTGTGGACAAAATGCCTTGGTAACTTTGTTTCAATCCATTCTAGAGTAGTGTAGAAAGCCTGCAAGAAGGCTTGATTTATTCTGTTCTTATTAATATTCAACGAGCTAAGCTGCTTGACTCTGATTGGCTAACAGCTAGCCAATGAGAGCCTGGCTATCAGTATCCTTTACCCAGTGCAACTGGGCAAGCTCATGTATAGTATTGAGCTCAGGCAACATGACATCAGCTTTTGTAATTGGCCCGATTTCTCCGCTTATTTCTTTTCAGTGGCTAGAGCTGACAGAGGAGGTAGCAGTTCATTTTCACATTCTCAACATAACACAAACACATATGGACCTAACATATTTCAAAAAAATGCAAGTAAAAAATGGTTTTGTGTGGCAGGGCACATTTAGTCTTAATTGAGAAATAAGTAAAATCTACAGTATATGATGTCATTCATGGAAAGAGGTTGATAATGATAATTCTGACATTAATTCACAACGATGACAGAGATCCATTGTGGAAGTCACTTTTGATGCAGTTATTTTATTCTGTAGATGTGGTCTCCAAACAAATGAGATGGCATTGAAGACAACTCAAACTTGCTCAACCCACCTGTAGCCCGAATTTGGATTTTCTGGTCACAAGAGAGGCAATCAGGATAAAACAGACTTTAGGCTTTATAACATCCCTTTTGAAACCTATGAGTTGGGGATGGGCCATGATTTTTGAATCTTCAAATTGTCATTTAAATTCTAAAAATCAAATAGTTATTGCCAATATCGTCTTGTCTTCAATTAAATATCAAATAAGCCCATTCCTACTGTGAGTATTTTCACTATGTCATGTCCACGTTTTTCACAAGTCTTTTACTGGGAATCTGTTTTTTAGCATGAAGAGTTTTCATTATCCATTAAAAAGTGTAGACATCCATGATTAATTCCTGTGAAGTTTCATCTCGTGACTTACGTCTAGCAGAAGAACCCACTGCACCAAAAGACTTTAAAGCCATGGAATAATCCTAAGGCAGTAGTCATACCATGTTGGCTTGCATAGCCATTTCACTGTAAATGCCATGCATACCATCCTTCGCATCATGCTGACAAGCCTGGAAATGAGCTAATATGTAATGCGGCGCCATATCTGTGCTCTGCATTCAGTATTCTAGTGGAGGCAGCAGCAGCAGCTGTGTGGACTGTGCTGGGATGAAAAAGATGAAAACAAGGAATATAGTTTTACTTTATGCAATTGTGTGATGACATGGTGAAATCCATTTCTATGAGATATTCTCTCGACCCTCCTCACGCCATGCTCAATTAATTTGATACAAGCTAGAAGCATAAATCCTAGATGATAATGCTGTTTTCAGGACAACAGCAATGAATATTTTCATCTTCTCAGGACTCAAGAACAGCAGGAGACAGGGAAATTAGTTTTGTATTATGTACTAGATGCTGGCTCATTCTGCAGCATCGACAGTGTGTGTGTGTGTGTGTGTGTGTGTGTGTGTGTGTGTGTGTGTGTGTGTGTGTGTGTGTGTGTGTGTGTGTGTGTGTGTGTGTGTGTGTGTGTGTGTGTGTGTGTGTGTGTGTGTGTGTGTGTGTGTTGGAGAGGGTGGGTGGTTCAAGGTTGTTAAAGAAAAAAAACTAAACATAACTCATTTAAACCTTTTTTTTTCCACAAAATATTACATTTTAATGACTATAGGTGTTCCGTCTATGTGTAGTCGTACTGTATCTCTTGAGCAGTGGTCCTGTGAGGCGAGACTCATTGGTAAGGATCTAAATGTAATTGTAGCAACCCCCCCTCCCCTATAACACAGCCACAATTAAAAGTGCAGTCGTTCAAGCTGGAAAGTGGCCAGCTGTTCTGGGTTAATAGATGGTCTTGGCCAGACGTCTGCGAGGTGACCGCTAGCTGGCAGCCGGCTGGATAAGGTTGCAGATTGTAAGTGGACATGTACTTTGCTTCCCTCTGTGTGCAGTTGTCACTGGAGATGATGAAGCACCCTGAATCCCCCCTCCCTCTCTGTCTTTAGCACCCTTGTCTTGCCCTTATCCTAACCTTCCTAACCCTTCCTTCTCTCTCCAAGGCCGAAGAAAATGTAGTGCTGACACGTGAGTACTTTCTCACTGTCCCCCTGACTTTAGACCCCAAAGTGGAGTGTTTCTATTGACTCAGGAGAGTTCAACTAAACTAAAGGAGAGTTCCGGTCGATTACAACCTGTAGCTCTGTCCTTTTTAAATTTGGACTCTGTCAGTAGCGAGAAAAACGAAAACAATCGGTGTTGCCTACACCATGTTATCCTTTTGCTACAGTTTAGCTACAGGACGCTAAAACAGGGCAAGTTTTAAACATGCTTTTAGCCTCTTAACATGTTCATGACATTACAAGTGCCTACCCATGTGAAGTGATTCTTTCCGAGTGAACACGGTGAATCTGACTGCTGTAGATGTGACAGGCATAAAGGTTTTGCTAATTTAGTTGTGTTTAGTTCCAGTGTTGACGGCAAGACTTAGGGACCATCTACAAACTACTACACTGAAAAGAGATACAACAAAAATATTAATTAATTGATTAAATAAGGTAGTGTCTCCAAATTTACCTCAATTAAAACTTGTCTCCTGCTAGTTGTACTACAGCACTAGTTTTAATAAGCATATGCCTATTTTTATGTTCTTGTCTTGCCGTCAACACCGGAACTAAACAGAGCTGAATTAGCACAGCTTTTATACATTTGTTTCATATCTATTGTACATCTACTGCAGTCAGATTCACCATGTTTACTCGGAAGGAATCACTTCACATGGGTACACACTTGTAATAGAATTTCAAACATGTTACGAGGCTAAAAACACATTTAAAACCTGCCCTGTTTCAGTGTCCTGGGTGCAGACCGTAGCAGTTGAATAACATGGTATAGGCAACACCGATTGTTTTTGTTTTTCTCGCTACTGACAGCACTCCAAATTTGCAAACAGCAAAGCTACAGGTTGTAATCGACCGGAATTCTCCTTTCAGAGAGCATAATAAAAAAGAAACCGAGACGGGGAGAAAGAGACAGCCGGAGCCAGATTCCAAGCCCTTTGATAACCCATGCCTCGTATCTGCTTACTTGGCACTATCCTACTGTACTTGTACATGCATGTGCCCCGAAAACCTGGAGTTAAATCAGTGCAGGAACAAGCTTTGACATGAATGACCTAAAACGGCATGCTAAAATGTGTACATTGCTATAAATATTCACCCAGTGTGTCCCGGTTACAGCTATTCCTTATTTCAGTGCTGCTCTGCTTAGTGGTTTCATTTAACATCTGCTCTCATTTTCAGAGCATTTGAAGAAAAAAAATATCAAAGATTGAAACGTTTTTGATTGATGGGTATTTTGATACAGTATAAGAGCTACCAACCTTAGTCTATTTAATGATGTTGTTAAAAATGAGTCTACATCAGCAATGTTGGTAAATAATTGTAATCTTGCAACCTATATTCTGAAATATGATTGATTTAGAATTGCACAAAATGCAGATTTTACCATCTGCAACTCAAACTCTTGAATAATGCATTTGAATATACTGTACCTACTCAATCATTTATATAGTCAAACAAATGACTGGGCCTCGAAGGTATTCACTCTCTAATGCAAAGTGGAAGAGAATCACAATTTGGGAGCAGCAACAAATAATAGGTGTTTGCAGAGTCCCTGGTAGATCCCATCAAAATGCATATGAAATATTCATTTAATGGGCAACACTTTATTTGGATAGTCCAATGGTAAAAATCGGCATCCCATTAAGTGACTTTAATATGTCACTAAAATGCCTGGGGTGTTTCAGATGCTTCTCATATTTGTGTGAGCACTAGTCAATATATCTCCGGGCTACAGTTAAACTTATGGCTAGGCTCACTTCAGTAGTACACTGTCCTGACTGCTTTAATGCAGTAGAAATGGAGGAGGAATACAGGAGTGGAGTCTCTTGCAGCTCTCTCTTTGGCTTCGTGCTGGCCTGATTAGTATTCTATCTGCAGTGTAGGACACTGGTCTAAATTTAACCAATAAAAAATAAGGAACTGGACTCGCCCTGCCAAATCTGAGAGAACAGGGCTGACCAGACCTGAACTGCTCCTACATCTCCTGGAGGACCGATGTTTGTGTTTTCTTTTTTGCCTCTGGCCGCAATTCTGGCACTTGAGCAACTGTCCAGTGTCTGGGCTTGATTGGGTGCTTGTGATGACTGCTGCGAGGGTGCTTTAGGCCCACACTAACACCCTGCTACTGTACTGCTTGGATCCAACTTGAAGATGGCACGCCAGTAATACTTACTCTCTCAAGTTGCATGGAATTAAGGGAGGCATTTTAATCATTGGTATGATTAAACATGGAAACAAACATGTTTTTCAAGCGCCCCCATATGCAGAGTTAAAGTTGCCTCCGTCTGTAGCTATACAATTACCAGTTGGCCACTAATGAGAGAATACATGAGGGTGAATACAAGAAATGCTATTTAACATGTCAGGCAGCAGGAGCTTTTAGTTTCTCGTCCCTCTATTGTCACCCTGAACATGTCACTAAGTGTTCTCAGGTGGCGACCGCAGATGCTTCTGCAATCACTGCAGTCCACCAAATTCATTAGCCTCCAGATACCCAGCACTGATCTCCAAAACTCACTGTTCGGCGGCAAGTAATGAAAGTGGCAATAAATGGAAGGCATTGTGGGGAGCTGGAGAGAGTGAAAAAAGGGCATGCATCTATCAATTAAGTGACAGGGGCAGAGTGTGTGCAGTGAATTAAGAGAATCCGATGGCCTATTTTCCCACTCTCATTGGAAATCATCAACACTAAATACAGCAACAGCAGATAAAAGAAGGGAATCCAAAAAAAAGTATAAAATGGATGAAAAATACAGCAACTGGCTGTCACAAAAGTTTACAGTGGGTTTGTCGTCAAGCATTCTCCACTGCATCAGAATGGAGTCTCACTGTTAAGAGTTGCTAAGGTTGACTTTGCTGCGCCTTTTATAAAAATAAATGATATTTCTAAATTGAACTGCTATGCCAGATTGTTGCTTTCTTTATTGTCCTCAATACTGTGAGCACACAGCACCTCCCACAAAGTCCAACATTTTCTCCAGCAGTTCTGAGGCATGAAACATTTTTCTGTTATTTTGACAATGTGGTGTAAAAGGAGGGTAAGAAGTGGGTGGGTGGGCTGAGTGACGATGTACTTAGCGGTGCCAGTGCTCTTTTTTCTTCCTACCTTAAAGCTTGTTTTTGCCTTTAATGGCTCAATGGCCCTCAAAGAGATGATACCCGAGGCAACCTCCAATTGTTTGTTGCCTCTTTCTTTCCTTTCCATTTTTAAAGAGTTTTACAAAGATTATCCGGCTGAAATTATCTGCCCCACTTTTGTCGGTCCAAGATAAAGGACATGCATGTTGAGAGATGTACTTGAATAGAAAAGTTAATCCAATTCATGAATCTTCATGGATCAGAGGTTTTAGTATCCAGAGCATTTGAATTCATTCCAAGACAATATGGTAGTATGCAGATTTACCTCTGCAAACCTCATTATAATGCAAAACTGTTGACATTGGAGTGCTCAAACATTATTGGTTTATTTTTTTGTTCAAGGATATAAAACTTGGTTGCACCTAATCTTGATGTGCAAAACCCCAGATATGACCATGTTTTGATATGCTAGAAGTTAAAGCAACAAAGTGTTTATTCCTTAAGGAAATTCACTGGTGTCCAAGGATCAGATATCAATAATGTATTCTCTGACTCCGCTAGCCTCACTGATAAAAACAACAATATATTTGAAGCGCAAGCAGCATTTATTGGTCTTTGTTAGTCCCTTTTTTATGTTTAAGTGCATCAAAGCAGGTCTAAACTCGTTACTCAGACAGCAAACATGGCGGCAAATAGCAGGCCACGTGGCTTCGGCACCATAAGATTGTTTGCTCAAACAAATGGAAAGAGAAATAAGGGATTAAGTAAGCTATGAAGGCAATAGAAATTCATCGAAAAAATACTAATATGATGTACTGGTTAAACAAGTATCAAAGCATGTCATTGATGGGAAATACTAGTCTACATTATAACCCATTAAAACAAACAGTTTTCAAAAATGAAAATAGTGAGTTTGCTGCTCCTCTCTTCCTGAGTTTACACTCATACATATGTATATTGCTGAGGCAGGCAGGCAGGAGTGGGCTGAGAACAGCATGAGGCTGTGTTTTGCACTGTGTATATCTAATTGCCTGACCACCAACAGTTATAGCCGAGTCCTACACTAAATGTTTCTTGGGCTGTTTTTCACTTTCCAGCCCTAAAGCCAACCTCCCTGGAGTCCAGTGGAGGCAGGGCAAACGGCGCGTCTACCTGTGGCAACTCAATCTGTCAATCAGGCAAGAACTGTCGGAATGAATTTCAGAGCATCCAGCCCCTGCTACCTCTCCTGCAGAATTTGGCTTCAGAGCTGATTCCCAATTGCCAAAGTAATGTCCATGCAATTAGACTGAGGGAGGGATAATGGTCTCACCCACCTCCAGGTGTCTGGGTGGGCTTCATCTGGTCAAGCAGAGGAGAGGGCGTTTGACAGAGTGCAAGTTCCCAGAGGTGCACCTGTGCAGAAGTGCCACTAAGACTTCACATGGACATGTCAAAGCAGCAGACTGTTGATTAGCTGGAGACTTTTGTGTGAGCTTTAGCTATGTTATATGTAAAGGCCAGGCTTTCATCTGCTTGTGTTAAAGTAGAATACGGAGAAAACCGTTTTGAAACTAGTCTTGGATTTCATTGTTCTAGAGACAAACAACCCTGAAGGGCAAGCTTTTTTCTGCTCTTTAATGACAAACCGGGGCACTAAATATAAAAAATGGTAAACGCTAATTAGGCAGTTTTTCATATGATATAAACAGGTGTGTGTGTGTGTGTGTGTGTGTGTGTGTGTGTGTGTGTGTGTGTGTGTGTGTGTGTGTGTGTGTTGTGATAGTGCCGTCATTAAAAGCATTATTAACGGCGTTAACGCAAACCTATTTTAAGGGCGTCTGTTTTATCGCAAAATTAACGCTCTTTTTGGCCTAGCAAACTTTTTAGTTTTTTTGACCTGTTGCAACAAATAGTAACATTAGATAAACTACAACATCACACCAGATCTAGCTAGACCGGAAACAAAGCAGAGGCATGCCGCACACACAAGCCCAAAAGTTGCCAAATGGTTCCACTGACAAGACCAAAGTGATCGTGTGTGTTTGTCATTGTGAACTGAGCTACATCGCTGCACGGCCAGTCGAAAACTTGATAGCCAAGAACACAGCTGATATGAATTTTCCACTCCCTGTCAAAGTATTTTTTTACCCTTTTATTGATGGACAGTGAGATATATATATATATATATATATATATATATATATATATATATATATATGGTGCAGCATATAAAAAATCAAAAAAAGTCCAAGGATGTTTATAAGAAACCTGGCTGTGGAAAGTTTACCGGCAGAACAGAGTAAAGCTGCAATATAATTTCAACGGCATTTGAAATACGATAAACATAAAAATTTGTTATTGAAAAATGTAATATAACGATTGCAATTGGCTCTTATAATAATCACTATCATTTTCCAGTACCACAGTGGGTGTATTTAACTCGCTTCTTACAGATTCTTGTAAAATGCCTTAAATTTACAGTATGATGAAATTTTTATTTTATTTTGCATGCTAATTTTCCATGTTAAACATTTACATTTGCAATAAATGCCCCCTAAGTGCTCTTTAACTAAATGCTCTGGTGGTTTTAAGTCAAAATCCAAATAGAATACTAATTTGATTTTTGTACTGTAATTCTGGAAAAATGTCCTAATTGTATGCTGCACCTTGATCCCATTAAACCTCTTCCTAACCGATGTTGCATTAATTATATTTCTGACTGATGGTCTGCACTAAAATTCTGTAACCACTAAAAATACTGAACCCAAACTTTGGGAAGCAAGAGGCTCTCTTTACTAGTTGGTGTATTATAAATTTAAAGGCATTTGTGCCCTTTTTATGTAGGCAGTGGCCTTGTTTTTTTTCTACCTTTCTTCATAATTTAGACCTAAAGATGAACTGAAAACACAGTTCCCTTTTAAAGAGTATGTGACACTACAAATTTAGCTACTCGCAGCCCATTAAATATCGCCTCCATTTAGGTCATAGCAGATGTCATTGACTAAATGTAGACCAAAGCTATTTCTGGTTGCTACAAATGACTCTGCAAAGCAATAGTGGTGCCAGACAGATGGATTTGATGCTGCTTGTGAAATCACAGCATCAGTTGAAAATAAGGGAGTTCTAAAACACCCTTATTAAAACTCCACACACACACACACACACACACACACACACACACAGACACACACACAGACACATGTACAGACTGCGACGGACATTGGATGCCCTGCTGTTGTGCTATACCCTTGTCCTATTTGTTTTGTGCTGACAAAAGCCACCCCACAAACCCAACAATGGATGACCTAAGTGTCTTCACCCTCACCTGACTCTGAAAGTCCTGACTATGGGCAAACCACTCCATCAAGCTCCCCTCATTGCCAACATGAACAGCTGATTCTGATTATTATTTCAGCTATGACCGTGATAGCTACTGTGGAGGTCATCATTGCAGCTCCATTTCTACTAATCCCCTCCTGCTTTCTTCTAATCCATGTCAATGGCTTTAGAGCCAAACAAGGACAGGCTTTGGACATTAGGTAAATGTCTTACGTAGCTTGCCTTTTGGCAAGTCACAGATGCACACAGAATTGGTTATAAACCTCAAGTTGCATGCTTGAGGATTTAGCTCTGTGGGGTTCATTGCAATCATGATCAACCTTAGTTCTTAGGATAGTCCTTAGTCACACACAATTTGCAATATTTTTTTCGTCACTGGACCGCACACTGTATTTATCAACCATTGAAACTATATTTTACATGAAGATATTTGCAAAGAAATTCAAGGACAGCGGAATGGATTTATATCAAGTCATAGCAACTTGAAAAAACAAATCAGTCCACCTGTTTCCATCCAAAAATTCATTCTCAGTATCTCTATCGCATTCCTTCTCAGTATCTCTATCAACCATCTCATTTCCAGTGAATAATGTGTGCTCACTCACTGGGGGCCTCACAAATGTGAGTCATAGTTGAATTGAGGACAGTGGAGCGGCTTTACTTGTCAGACTCTTCAGCTATTTCGTACTTTCCTTACCACACACAGCATCTGAATATGGATGTTTTTGTTGAAGTGAATGTTCTGTATGCATGTGTATTATTTGTGGCTGTATATGTGAGTCAATGTGGTCTAACATGAGTGTGCCTTGCGTAATGGATAAACTAAAGAAATGACCCTGGTTAACGGCCAACTACGTAACTATGTGGGCTGTACTGAATATACTGTATAGTGTATTTTTGTGTCAGTGATGGAAGCACTACTTCATTTAAGTCATTATTAATTTCAATCATCTAAACTCACAGAGATGTAAGTGTCAATGTCAAGGGTCAAGCCAGCACTAAAATCAATGGCATCTGTCTTTAAAATGGCTTTTTATGTTGATCTTTATCTTGAATTAATTCAATTAATCATGCAGTCAACTTGAGATTACATTACAATTACCAAATTAATTATTGCTGTTAGGATTACCCTTTGTTCTACTGAAATTATTAAGATCTCATGCATAATGAACACATTTTCTAGGAGGGCCTAACTGCAACGGTTTGGTCTGTACAACATCTGAAAACAGTGGACAATACCCACTAGAGATGTTCCGATACCATTTTTTACCTCCCGATACAGATTCCGATACTTGTGCTGTGGGTATCTGCCGATACCGAGTACCCATACCAGTGTGTTTAAAAAATTAAAAAAAGATTGTGCTGCACATGCATGACTGATATTATTACCATTGTGGTAAGGCCTGGCTCAGGTTTAACACTTTTTAAAACATGAATACAGCAAATGGAAGCCATTTATTTTTAAATAGAACAGTATAAAAATGTAAGTGCAGCCACAATATTGTAAAATGCATTACTCACACTTCCCTGTGACAGCATTCCTTCATGCACCCCCAGTTGGAGAGTGTGTGCGAAGCATCCCAAACTTGGTCCATCCATCTCGTCCATGGTTTTCTTCATGTTGCTAGCGTTGTCACGCAAAACAACATGAACGTTGGACTTGGGGATTTTCCACTTCACTAGCATCCCCTCAATTGCATCAGCAATTAATGTGCCAGGATGTGTCCCTCGGGACTCGTTGGCGTGCAGCACCGCACTTCGAGGGGTAACGTTGACTCTCTGTCACCCCAGTGGGACGTTGAACTTAGCCAAGACACGGGGCACATCGGAGGGCTAAATGTCCGTGGTAAAGCTGTCTGCATGCACGTCTTTGCCCAAGCATACACGAAATGTGTTCCCAAACTGTCTCGTATAATTTGGGTAGCGCAGTTTCAGAGATATATTTACAACCTGGCAAACCGTACCTTGGCTTCAAATGCTCCATTAAGCGGCGAAATCCCACATTTTCGACAACAGACAGGGGTTGGTAATCCAGTACAATAAACTCCAAAACTTTGTTGGTTATCGTTGTTGCTTTTTGGCTGTCTTTGGGGAATTTATCTCTTTGCTGGAAGGCAGTTTCCAGAGTTTGCTGCTCTAGTTCGTCCTTTTTTTCCCCGTAGCTTTCGTAAATTCGTTGTGCTGTTTAGCGTGACGCGTCTTCAAATGTTTAAGTTGCTGCTGTTGAAATTTGCAACACTCGTGCCACCCCTTAAATTGCTTCTCTGCAATGTTGCATGTTGCCGTCTTACGGTGGGGAACATCCACTGTAAAGTACAGGCAAACTGCCGACATGATGCGCTAATGCTAGCTTGTTTTAAGAAGGCGTTAGGTGATCAATTCTTCTTCGCCCTCTAAAACAGCACGCAACTATTTTAAAAGCAAGGAAAGCGTGGTGTCCGCAGCGCTAACGGAGCTAACCAGTAAATAGATTCCTATTTTTAATGGTTTATGTGGTATCGGATCGGTGCCTGTACTCAGTAATCGCCGATACCGATGCCAGCATTTTCGGCAGTATCGGAGGCATTTCCGATACTGGTATCGGAATCGGAACATCTCTAATACCCACCACAAATTCCTACAGCTAAAAACAATGTTATCTAATTAATTTTTCAATTCTTATTTTCCAAGGGGCACGTGTGCTCCTAAGTTTAGTAAGTAGAAGCACATAAATAATTTTTGGGGCGCGATGAAAGTGTATTGAATAGTAACTAAAAAAAGTATAAAGAAAAACTATACTAGGTTTTTTGATTTCTGCTTCAAACTATATTTATTGAAAGGTACTGAATGAATGTAAAGTGGCATTATATAAAGTATTTTAAAGTAAAGTGAGGTGGCCATAGTAAAAGTAAGTAATCATGATATAAATTTTATTGAAGTGTGACCATAATATAAGTAATCTAACAAAAGTACTCTGAATGGAAAAATATAAATATGTACAGATGTATATGAATCTATTTACAGATATCTATATACATAGAGCCATCAGGTGGTGCAGGTGTTGTTTAGCCTGACAGCGGCCGTGATGAATGACCTGCGGTACCTCTCCTTCTTACACCATGAGTGCATTGCCCCCAAATTCCACAGGATGCATAATGGCTGCGGATTGGCTCCGCTGGGTGACGGCTCCGTGCTCTGCCGTCCTTTAACACCTGCCAGGTCCGGATTTCTTGTGGAACGGCTGCGGCCATGACTGACAGCTGACGTCTCGTGGACCCATGAGATCTTGCAAATTCATGTAGAATAGAACCACAAAAACAACAGATTGTTTCCATCCAAAGGAATAGAGAGGAAACTCTGTGCTGTGTTTTCAAGGTGTAGTACAGGGAAATATGATCCGCCCTGAGCACGGTCTATTTTATTTTGAAAATTAACTGGGTGTTTTATTTTGTTTCAGTGCTCGACTTCCTGTCCCGCACTATCTGCCATGTGCTGAAATGCTGCGGAGCTCTCCGGCGTCGAGCAAAAATAGAAGCTCTGCTAATCTGCTCCAGAGGGCTGTGGATTGCCAGAGCTGGGACGCAGCCATTCGGCAGTTAGTGGAAGTACACACATTGACTTTAATGTAAACCTAATGACTCCGCCGCCGTTCTGGAGCAGATCTGCAGCCGTTCCACATCCGGTGGAATTTGGGGGTCAGTCTGCTGCTCAGGAATCCCACAATGTCATGTAGGAGGTGAGTGGTGTTGTCCATAATGGATGTCAGCTTAGCTAACATCCTTCTCTCCCCCACTTTCTCTATGGAGTCCAGAGGACAGTCTAGGACAGAGCTCACTCTCCTGATCAGTCTATTGAGTCTGCCCCTGTCCATGTCCGCTTCCCCCTTTCCAGCAGACCACAGCAAAAAAGATGGCAGAAGCCACCACAGAGTCATAAAAAGTCCTAAGGAGAGTCCTGCACACTCCAAAACACCTGAGTCTCCTCAGCAGACGGAGGCGACTCTGGCCCTTCTTGTAAAGTGCATGGGGGTTATTAGTCCAGTGCAGTTTATTGTTTAGGTGAACACCCAGGAATTTGTAGCTCTCCACTAACTAAATGTCCGATCCCTGGATGCTCACCAGGGAGAAGTGGGATGTTTTCCTCCTAAAGTTGACGATCATCTCCTTCGACATGTTGGTGTTAAGCTGAAGCTGGTAGAGCTCACATCAGCTGACAAAGTCACTGATAACTGTCTTGTATTCCAGATTGTTCCCCTCAGGATCACATCCAACAACGGCTGAGCCGTCAGAGAACTTCTGGATGGGGCAATGGGTGGTGAGTGAAGTCACAGGTGTAGAGGCTGAAAGGAAAGGGGGAGAGCACCGTTCCCTGAGGGGCACCTGTGCTGCAGTGCACCACGTCAGACACACAGTAATGGAGCCTCACATACTGTGGTTTGTTGGTGAGATAGGCTGTTATCCAACGCTCTCCATCTTCAATATGAGGCTGGATGGTGTTAAAAGCATTGGAGAGGTCAAAAAACATGACTCTTACAGTGCTCCTGCTGTCCTCCAGGTGTTGTAGAGATTTGTGCAGCAGGTAGATCACTGCGTCGTCCACCCCAATCCCAGACTGGTAAACAAACTGCAGGGGGTCCAGTTGAGTGCCCATCAGGGGCTGCAAGTGTTGCAAGTTGATCCTCTCCATGGTCTTCATCAGGTGAGAAGTAGAGGCAACAGGCCTGAAGTGGGGGGGGGGCGAGGAGGCAGAGTCAAGTTCAATTCATCTGCCCAGTCCAGGTCTTCGCTGGCTTGATTTCTCCCCACACCTTTGCTGTGGCCTGAGATCTTCTGCAGCCTTCTCCAGACGTCCCTGGCTTTGTTCTGTTCCAGCTGCTTTTCCAGTCTCCTCCTATAGATGTCCTCCCCCCTCCTGATCCTCTGCCGGAGTTCCTTCTGGACTCTGTCAGTATTTGTTTTGGCCTGTATCTTGGTGTCAACTGCCCCTTTTGACAGTGGTGTTGCCAGACATGAAACGCAACCACGCGAAAACAACGGGCAGCAACCAAACAAACTGGACCAACAGCGGGAGATTCATCCTACCTGACCTAATAAAACTCTATAAAACTGTTCTGAACAGTTAAAACACGGGTAAATATTGGAGATGCATTTAAAAGGACACCAAGTTGGCTAATTACCCTCTAAACAGGTAAGCATTAAGCTTCATTAATTCATATATATAAAAATGAAAATGTAGTAAATA
>NC_045733.1:24670996-24681464 GCF_008692095.1 Etheostoma spectabile | reverse complement strand
TTGAACCCAGCAATTCCAAGGGCAGTATTTCATCTGTCTCCAACGCCATCCCTGTAGGAAAACAATGGCACAGCCACGGCAGAGCGGTCCCACCGTCGCTCATGTGTAGGCAGCTTTACGTGTACTGGGGACGGCAGAGAGCAACATGCTCTGCAACTTTTTCAGTTAACCGGGAAAGCATGGCTGATAAAGTGACTGCAACTGTGTTTTTTTTTTTTATTTAAACGCCATGCAGACAACGCTGGCTGCAGTTGCACTCTGCAACATATAATGACGAGCCGTGAGCCGTTGCTCTGAGACACGCAGTATCGTGTGCTCCAGTAAAGACAAATTAAAAGTAAATGTAGCAAAGTTAATGGGAGCTACCTGGCAGCCGCATCTGCACAGAACGGCAAGTATGATAATACCCTCACTTTAGGTCATTTGCACACATGCTCCTTTATAGTTCATACTCGTATATTTTAGTTGCAAATGCGAGTCAACAATGTAAGACAAATAAAATAAAAGTTCTCACATTAAATAGATGGTTATGCCTGTGCTGTTAGTATTTTAAAACCTTTGATCAGAACACTTTTTTTATAATTATGCAGTCATCTGACAACAAATGGCTGTGATCATTGACAATTGTGTTTACCGCAGCAGAAACAATAAAGAAAGAAGACACGAGTCAATGTGTCCATGTGACTTTAAAAACAAGAGTCTACAGTATGACAACATTAACACAACACATATAAAGAACACATGTTCTGAAATATATATATATATATATATATAGTGAATATATAGTACTGGTCAAAAGTTTGGACGCACTTTGTCATTTAAGGGAATTTAGCAAATTTGCCAAATTTGAATTTGTTTCCCTAAGAAATATAGGGAATTGGTTGGATCACCAACATGTTGGAAACAAAGAAGACAATCCAAAAAGTTATTAACCTTGGGAATTTGCTAATGCATGTTCATCAGTACAAAAAGGTTTTTCCAATCTGCTTTTTGCATAATCATAATTAGGATTTTTCTCTCTAATCAGAATCTGCTGCACACAGTCTGCCACAGCCCACATCAACCTGCAGTCCCATACACAGTTAATATCCTTGAGAATAACATCAGACCAAAAAGTCTAATTGTTATTCACCCTCGTAGACCTTGCTGTACCGTCTACTTTGCATAAAAGTCAGAAATCGTGGGCTTCATCATCTTGGCACAACTGTCAACTGCACAGGTGACTGCGCAGATGACAAAAAATATTAATCACCCAAACAGTTTGTTGACATGTTCCGTCCTCGTCTGCTCTTAGCTGTGAGTCTGAATAATTAGCCTGTCCTCTGTCTGTGCCTCTTTTATCTAATGCTGCCCTGCATTAAGTGCCGTGTTGTCATGCTATTGACAATGACAGTGGTGGCAGCCATCCATGCCACCGGCAGAGAGAGAGAGAGAGATTATTTGTACAAGTTTGACTTTGTTTTGTGTATGATGTGGAGTTTTATCTTCTGTCTGCAATATTTTAATATTAAGCAGTGGTGGGACAGGTTAAAAAGAGAAGGAGGGAGGGAAATTCCAGAAACATGTAAAGCTATTTCTGAAGACGCACAACAGGGTTGATTTTGTGGTTTTACATCTTAAACTCAGAGATTGTAAAGTTGCTGCCCTTTACAGGGAATCACACTGACTTTGGTGAAACACGTACTAACATTATGACCATAAGCTAAGCAAAAAGCTCACTACCGCTGACTTTTTACTGGAAGCACAACTAATGATCATGGCAAACTTATTCACCTGCAGCCTCAACACTGGCCCCACCTACACTTACTGACACTATCCTTGCTCTGGATAGGTCTCTACTGAAATCGAACACCACCAGCCCAACTTGCAAGTCAACAACTAAACACCTAGCCCAAACACAGCTGAGCTTCTTTCTTCATAACCCCACTAAATGTTTTCTAAAATACATTAACAACACTAAAATGATTTTCCTCCCTCATATTGAATGACTGATGAAGTCTTTAAATGTGTGAAACTACAAGCACCCATTGATTCTGCAACTCAGGCTAAACATAACTCTTTATAAGTGTATTCCTCCCATGATAGTTTCCTTGTGCAGTGGCTTATTTGTTTAAAAAATTACATTTTAGCTTACTTTTTTATTTCAGTTCATTGGACTTCCACAATAAAGCAACACATGCACTAGCATTTTATAATAAAGTGACATATGCTCTAGCATTTTACAATAAAGAACTTTGTGGAAAAAGGGGCGGGACAACCTCAAGCTCACCCAGTAAGAATGTATGCCCCATGTAGGGCTGCGGCCCGTGTTTAAATCCGACCTGTGGCCCTTTGCTGCGTGTCGTTCCCCATCTATCTCCCACCTTCCCTGTCTATCCACTATCACTCTGAAATAAAGGGGCCAATTCTGCAGGGGCCAAGGGGGTAAGCGAGCATCCAGAAAGCATGCCTACTATGGGGAGATTCTGAGGCTAACAAGCCATCGCCTTCCGCTAGCCTTCCAATGACTCCCATTCATTTTTGCGACACTTTGACAATGAATAAATTTAAATCTGAAGCGTTTAAAGACTCTGTGTCCATTGTTTATTTCTAAAGAAACCTGACAATGTACCTTGTATCTCACATTATGGCCCCATAGCAGCTTTTTTTTCTAAAAATATTCTAACGATTGTGTCATAACCACATTACTTTCTGTCGCATAGTCAGGAGAACCTCACAGGCAGTTGGGGGGGGGGGTATACAGTTAAGGGAGAAGCCCACAGAGATTCCATGAAAGCATCGGAACAAATATATTTCAGTAAGGTTATGATGGATTGGACATACGTTGGTGTGTGGTGAGTGAATTCAAATGAACATTTATCCACAAACATTTCTCTTGGTACAACTACCAGAAGACTAACAACTTTCAGACAGGTTGCTTAAATCACATCTACACCGTTAAGCTCTGTTTGAGGCTGCGCAGTAACGCTCAGCTATCACCGGAATAGTGCTTCTAATTGACTTGTCATTGTCGAAGTATATGGCGTCGCTGTGTCCATTACTTTCACTGTATATGGTAGGGGCACAGCAGAAGCCCCCCCCCCCCCCCCCCCCCTTTACACACATGGCAACCACTTTTAATTCTACAATAAATGTAAAACACAATAAAAATCTATACAAAGCAAGACAGTTAACAGTATAAAAGTAAGTTGATGACTGATAATAAATGATATAAATTGTATTTTGAAATGAATATACAGTGGCAGTGACGGCAAGTGAAATCTTTAACTGACATTAAGTAGCAAGTGAAGAAGCTAAACATCATTCTTTTGTTCAACAACTTCCTTTAAAATGCAGAACAAACTACTAGTTTTGCATTATGAAAATATCAAAAGTAGAATGTTCATAGCACTAAGAAACCACCTGTAAATTATCTGTGAAAACCTGCTAGACATATGTCAGGAGGATGGAGGTGCTATGTGCATAAACCTTTTTTAAGGCCGGAGAATACAAATGCTCAGTTGTGTGCCATCTGAGTTCAGCTTTTTCTTCTGGTTTAACCTGAACAATCTCATTCAAAACTGGGTTGATTTATGATGCATCATAGACTACGGCTAAAAATAAATGGTAGGACAAAAAAGCCTCCTGATGATCACTCAGTATAACATAGTTCCAAAGATTGTAGCGGGATTAAGCTGCTACTCTGGTGAGTGAATTGGCCCACGCGGCTCTGAGCACTTTCACAGGCTATTGAAATTGACAAAAACATAGCATCGCTTTACATTATTTATATTTCTCATTATTTCTTATGTGCATCTGTACTCTAGGTAAAAAACTCAGTATCCACACCAGGTGAAAGAGACAGTCAGTCTGACGGCCTAATTGAGAGCAAGCTGTCCTCTGCTTACAGTATGCTTTGACACAATGAAATGATGTAGCTATTCTCGGAGGCTGCTTGTGCACTTCGATGGATGCCATTTTTCACACCATTAACTACAGCCTACTGGTTTTATTCACAGCACAGAGATAGGCCAAAACAATCCTAAACACGCCCACGAACGAGTACAATTGCAACAATTGATCTAAGCTGTTCCACCCAGTCTGTCGCAATTCTGTGCAGCTGGAGAAACCATTATCTCTCTCTCTCTCTCTCTCTCTCTCTCTCTCTCTCTCTCTCTCTCTCCTTTGTCTCTCTTGCACATATTCTGTCTATCTTTTCCCTCTCCTTAAGTCCCTTTTTTTTTCGTATTCAGCTTTATTCTTGCCTAGGGACACGCAAAAGGGTTCATGGCTGAATCACAAACATGCATGGTAGAGATTCAAATGCTTTATCTGTAACTAGCCCACAGTAGGCATGTTAGTTAAAAAAAAAAATCAATAAGCAAGACGAGTGCAATTTTTGAGTGTTTACCTCAGCAGAGGTCTAACCTAAAAGCCTCATTACAGTCGATGCTGAGTGCAGAGTTCGTGCAAGGAGGCAGAGCTCAAAGGGCCAGCTAATCCAGTGGGTCTTACGGGCATATTGGGCTAGTCAATATGCTGGGCCTGCATCCTACAGAATCTGAAGCTCCACAGCAGAGCTAGGTAAAAGAGGCTCGGGGGAATGCTTTGCGTGTTGCCGTTTTTTTTTCTCTCCACGGCTCTCAAGGTTAGATGCCACTAACGACTTAACCCGTTGTTTATGGCTTCTCCCTCCCTCCTTACTTTAACTGCTTACTTTTTAATATGGGGATTTAGGAATCAAATTATGATGATGTTATAGCAAGCTAGTCTTGGTAAAAGCATGAGTTAGATTCACAAGATGTTTAACATCCTCTCCTTTCCTTAAAGGAAAGTGATGGGCTACATTTGAATCAGATCTTTCGTTGTAAAACACTAGCATGACTGGGGCCAGGTCAGAATTAATTTAAAGTCAGTTCAACCAAGAGATGATCAGACTGAAGCGAACCTGAGAATGATTGAGATTCATTCCAAGTGAAGTGTATGTGGAGCTCAGCTCAAGGCAGCAACACAGGTGTGGAGATGGCAGGGTATTTTATGTTCAGCAAAGAATAGATAGGCTTGAGGTACCTTGTTCTTGTTGTTTTCCTGCGCAAAGAGAACTCCGCTTGAGGCATGTCACCAAGTTTAATTTGGGAATTTAATTTCCACACACAAAAGAGGTCAGACGAGGAGGAACAACTTGACAGACACAGCAAGCGGCTACTTGTCATTTCTTCCAAATGGCTTTTAATGAGAAGAAACCCTTTGGCCCAGGTATGTCAGGTTGAAGAGTACTTTCCAGTTTGAGTGGTTAAGCTTTCAGTGTTGTTGGAGCTGGTCAACATGTTCACAGAATGTAGACTTGGCAAAAGCCTGCATCAATCTGAAGTAAATTCACTCTCTAGTGGAATAACAGACTGGGCCATCCTCAATGGAGATCACCGGTTGTGGTCAGCTGGTCCCACAAAGCAACCACTTTGACAAAGTCAGAGTGGTTGGTTTGTGGGAAATGATCCACCAGGACACAGCTTTGTGACTGATTGTAATTTCTGAATTGGACAAACAGAAATAACCAATCTCCTGCCAAGATTCTGTGATATTCAGCCATACCAAGTCATTATTAACTGTTGAATTAAACTGGGTTTGTATTTGTAATATAGTAGACACACTTTGTGGGATATTCTTTTCTAACTCAGTGGCTGTAAAGATTGATCTACTTGAATTGCGGTAAATATTTATCCCAGGTATTTGATTGGGAGAAAATCTATACTATAATACTTACTAATATTACTATAATGTTAACTAAAATATTCTGTTCAATTGTATTACATGCCTCTGCAGTGACACATTTACCCTACAGCAATCAACAAATTTCCCAATATCTTTACAATACCCAAATACATATGTGTGTGATCTTCGTATTCGGATTAACTATTTCATAGAGAGTGTGTTTACCAGCGTGGTCTATATTGTTTCACTCACAGAGTGAAAGTGCTAGTGATTACTAAAGTCCCCCTCATGGTTCAATGTTGAAATATTCTTGCTAGGCAGTTTGCTGCTCCCTGCCCTGCTCTGCAGCAGCATCAGCAGGGGGAAACACACAATGAGGAAAGGATATGGCCCTTTGATTTTGGTTTTGGTCTCCCTTGGGCTGCCCCTGGGTTTGGAACAGATTTGGTTCAGTGCTGAGCGCTGGAACTTCAGCGGGGGGGACTATGGTTCCCCCCATGACGTTGATGTGTCATAACTGGTTTCAATCTCGATAAGGAGACGCCACTGGCTGGCTGATCTGGGGCCAGCTGTTTGGAAACCCTCACTTTCCGCACCAAGCTTCAACAATGCAACATTTAAAGATGCCTTAGACATAAAACAAAAGCACCGCACTGTAGCACTTCCGATCCAATCATTCACATGGCGTTTTTCTTAGACAGACTCCATTTTAGCACAAATGCCCTGATTTGACAGCCATGCCAACAGGATCATGCGATTATTAGGCGATGAATAGAATATGAATAGACCACCCCATTTCTTTAATGTAAGGTTAAATAAGATGTGCTGCTCCTTCATATTTAGTGGTAGACTATGCTTGTTAAGCACAAAGTTGACTGTTGGTTCTAAAAACAAGCAAAACCTTAAAGTCCTGCTTCTTTTTATAGGTGATCTTCAGAAGATCAAACACATTCATGAAACACTTTCAAAAATCCATTATATGGTTCTAAAACTGCATGGTGGCCAGTCTCATTAATAAAGCTGTTACTCAGGACTTAATTCCTAAAAAGCTGACATTTGCATGCAGTTTTTTTCCTGACACTAGTGTTTTCCTGCTGCCTCCCTCCTGTGGCAAAAAGTAAGCCGGTCTCCTGTATTTTACGACGAGCATGTGCAGACAGCTACTGCAAGGCTGACTGATAGAGGCCAGTATCCTGGACGTGCTTTACTCTGCTACTGATAATTGCTCTTTGTCCAGCTTATATTCACTCCTCTCATCTGGAGCTTTAGTTCTACAAGTCCTGATTCCCTTCCTATGTTCATTTGTCTTGAGCCGTGCACAGACATGCAGCATCGTCTGCTCGTGGTATGATTCTGCATAATAACTACATCCACATAATAACAGTCCATCATTTCCGTTTGGTTCCATATAAAGATGTGTAGCTCACTGCCAATCTCCGCTCTCGATGCCAATGCATCTTCTCCCCAGTCTTTTTTTTCTTTTTTAGTGCTTCATTAAATTCTTTCAATTTACCAGTCTACATGTTTCTAATAACCAACATGAGTGCCCTCCTACATTTGTGTTTCCTTAGTTCCCCTTCTTTCTGTGAAATTCTGTTTGAGCAAAAGGAACAACTCAGCATGAGCAATTTCTGAGGTTACTTTGCATCCTCTTTGGTGTCATTATTTTTCCTTGCTTATCCTCAGACTTCTTTGTCCAAGGTTGAAAGGATACCTAAATGAAATATTTCCTCTGGAGTTGCCACTCCTGTCAATGTAATGGGTGTTTCCCAATGTCAAGGAAGGATCCTCAAAAGCCAGAATTTGGAGGATGCCACGTCATCAACGTCATCAACGCCCGCCGAAGGAACGTGTCCAATGTCAGAATCCTCCGAATTCCTCAAGGACTCAGTCCTTCATTCATAAAATTTCCCATAGACAGAGAAGGATGCATATATGTGTATCCCTGCGGTCCCAAATCACCCACAATCCTATGCGCGGGCCTTTGCCGGCTCGTAAAATAAATAATAGAGGACCTCAGCGGGGAGTTCGAGCGGCATGGCTGAGCGGTGAAGTTATAATTTAAATCTTTAGTGTGTGCCGTACATTTGTTATCACCGTTAATGTTTTACATTAATGTAAAGCTTAACGCTTTAATGCTTGTACAAATTCCTATAATAATTAGGTAGATACACCCCGAGCTAACGTTAGCTAACTGAACCTATATTATATATATAATATTCTGCTGTTAGCTAGCTAGGTTGCTGTCTTTGTAAAGTTTAATGCACGGTGGCATATTCATCTCTCTTTATATGCCGTTACCGTATATGCGTAACGTTAGCAGAGATTTAGAAAGTTTGTGTGTTTATCACTGGTTGTATCTGTAGACGGGAGGTAACACTGCACCATGTTAACAACAACGTTTAACGAAGGCTAACATGTATGAGCACTCCCGTGTAACGGTATGTTATAGCATTCATAACGTAAACATCTTTATGTTGTGTTAACTGTCTTTTAACAGGGACTAACGGAGGCGGTCACCAAGGACGGCAAAGCCACGACCAGCAGGGAGACAGAGGCCAAAGAAAGATGTTGAATACATTATTTGCTATATTAAAGATTGTCTTTCTAACAATAAATGCTTTAAATTAACTGGTTTGTCCGTGTCATTAAGTTCTTGGGCGTGTTTATATAATAAACTATTATTGTTATGTTATTTCCGTTTAAATTTTGACGTGGAATTGTTCTGATGCTGTTGTAACAAACTCGTAAGGTGTACATGTTCAAACATTACTATATACTGTACACAAAGATATTCAACATGAAGGGCGATAGACAGCTGCCGATGATGGTGTTGCTTGCAGACTGCAGACAAGGAGGTTTTAGGTTAGTAACCTGTCTACAGTTGCATCACAAGTATATTATACAGGTAAAGTCCACTGTGTAGTTTTCTTCATCATGAACGTAACACCCTTGACCATTACACACACTACCTTTACTGTGTTGGCGGATTTTTACAATGGTATGACTTTTCATGTTGGACACGTGTAACAGTATTATTAATTCGTCTCACTTACAGTTTACTGCATGTCATACCTGCCTGTGGAGCTCATAGCTGGTTAACCTTGTAGTTGCTGATCAATTTTATCTTTCTGACCTGTAAAATAAGCTAATCTTACATGTATGCAGTAAACTGCAAGCTAATTTTAACAGCTACTTTTCTTTTTTTAAACATGTATACAGATAGCATCTGAATATAATTGTTGACTTATAGTAAATAATTTAAGTTTCCTCTGTCCAGGTCACAATTTGATGGGAAAATAGACCTTGAAAAACTTAATATTATATACACAAGCCCAAGAACTTAATGACACGGACAAACCAGTTAATTTAAAGCATTTATTGTTAGAAAGACAATCTTTAATATAGCAAATAATGTATTCAACATCTCTCTTTGGCCTCTGTCTCCCTGCTGGTCGTGGCTTTGCCGTCCTTGGTGACCGCCTCCGTTAGTCCCTGTTAAAAGACAGTTAACACAACATAAAGATGTTTAACTACGTTATGAATGCTATAACATACCGTTATTACACGGGAGTGCTCATACATGTCAGCCTTCGTTGAACGGGGCATAGTGAAGTTAACACGGTGCAGTGATAATTCCGTCTACAGATACAAACCAGTGTAAACACCAACTTTCTAAATCTCTGCTATTGCTAACGTTACGCATTAGATAACGGCATATAGAGAGATGAACTTGCCACTTAAACTTTACAAGACGGCAACCTAGCTAGCTAACAGCCGAATGTTAACTGACAGGTTAGTTCGTCAGTTCGGGTGTATCTACCTAATTAATAGCAATTGTACAAGCTTTAAAGCGGTTAAGCTTGACATTAATGTAAAACATTAACGGTGATAACAAATGTACGGCACCACAAAGATACTTACATTAAATTATAACTCACCGTCAGCGATGCCGCTCGAACTCCCGCTTATATCAGCTGTTTTTTTTAACGAGCCTCCAAGGCTCGCGCATGGATGTGGGTGATTTGGGACCGCGAAGGATACACTATGCATCCTTCTCCGTTCAATGGGAAATTTTCTGAAGAAGGACTCCGTCCTCGGAGGAATTCGGAGGATGCTCGAAATGGAACGGTCTTCGACGGACGTTGATGACGTAGCGTCCTCCTCATGGCTTTGGAGATTCTTCCGTGACATAAGAATGGCTGCTGATTCATTTTCTACATCCACCAGCAAATTTAACAGCACAGTGACACTCACAACCATTTCATCCAGTGTTTTGAAATGCAGCAAAAAAATTAAGTGACGCCAGCCCGCAATGACGTGCACTTGATAGCCTGTTCCATTGTACATGTTCTCCAATGCTAAGGAGGACTCTGACCTGCTCCTGAAGGATCCTTCCTTGGAGGACGAGTCCTACCAAGGAAGGATCCTTGACATTGAGAAACACCCATTGTTACAAATAGATTAGTCTATCAGTATATTACCTTCCAATGTCCTTCCTTTAGATCCTTTTCATTTCACCTGCCATGATGCTTTTAATGGGATTCACAAGCAAGACAAGCTGCATTTTCCTGTAATAGGCTTTTGAACGGAGCAATCTTGAAAAACTGTGTGCTTGGTTACATTTGTCTTCAGGGTAGGAAATAAGCACCCGCCACCAGCCAATGGTGGCTACCTTTTCAAAGTGGCGGGTGACTTTGCCTTGTATACCAGCCACCGTGGCGGGTGGATTGTAAAACATTCCTTGTAACGAATTGGACAGCTTTTGTCAAAGAGT
>NC_045733.1:24670131-24670986 GCF_008692095.1 Etheostoma spectabile | reverse complement strand
AGTAACAATAATGCACAGTGGAGTCATGTTACGTTACTGCTAATAAATCCCCAACATTTTTCGGATTTTGCTGCTTCATGATAACATTCAAATACCAAAATAACGTTAGGCTTTTATTATAAAGAACTTATGGGAAATGAAACTGTTTACAGCCGAGGCTTTCACCACCTATATTTCCGTCAACTCAAGACTTTTGTCGAGTGGTTTTCAGTGCTAGTCCGTGACAACATGTAGTTGAGCTGAGGTACAGACAAAAGGAAAAGTATCAGTAAAAATAAAGGTGGCGACAAATCCCCGGTGTTAAGAGGTCCACCACGGAGTCAGCGGTAGCTGTTGAGGGCAAAGTAAAACAAAAAAGAGAAGGTACTTTTTGAACAAATGGCACATTTATGAGGAAGGGAAAACGAGGGAATAGTTAGCCTACCTTCCCGACAACCAGTCCATGCACTGGACTTGTCGAACCCACATCTCGTCACAAAATGCAAACAATGGGTATGGGTCATATCAAGTGCACTGCCATACAGCTGGAGGAGACGGGACCCCAGGAGCAGTGTATCCAAACATTTAATGTTACTTTACTACTTTACTTTAGTAATCTCCTGATATTCCCTCTAGCGCCACCATGAGGTTGACATTTCAGATAAGTTGAGGATACCAGGATGATATTCTTTGTATCCATCTACAATGAAGAATGTGTTTTTTTATCCACACCTGTGTATCTTTTATTAAGTATGCCATAATAATGAAGTTTTGGGCTTGAGAAATCAGTTCAGGAGTGAAAACGTTTGGAAACCATGGTGGCTGTAGATCATCATTAACTTTGAAGATGGTAAAAGAAACCTTCCCCATCTCTTT
>NC_045733.1:24669888-24670121 GCF_008692095.1 Etheostoma spectabile | reverse complement strand
GCACAATGTATCCATTGTTGGTACTGCCTTAACCTCTTTACTTACACTTTAAAATACATGCTTTTCTCGCCTAAGTTTTTACCCCAAAAAAGTGATGCAGTTCCCACATACTTTGGCCCTCTGGGATGTGCTTGAGGTCATTGGGAAGTTAACACTCTCAATTTTTAGTTCCTAGTGTCAGTGTGACTGTAGGCCTTACTGACACAGAGCTAAAGAGGTTAGAATAGAAAATT
>NC_045733.1:24604962-24669878 GCF_008692095.1 Etheostoma spectabile | reverse complement strand
CCGTCCAAGTAAATCATCTGTAAAATGATTAAAAAACACTACTGTAAGCATATTAATTGGGCTACATACAAAATTAGTACCCTAGCCACACGTCTCAACTTAAAACAGAAAAAAATCCAGAAGACAAACACTCAGAAAATGGATATTTTATGAAGTTATTTCAACAGATATGTCTGAGCGTTTTTCTTATTTCCAAAAAAGCGCAAAATACAAAACTTCTCAAAAGAAAAAACACATCCACATCACTCACACACATACCTGAAATAACTATATCCATAAATTTATAGAAATAAAACCTTGGAGCTAAAATATGTATTAATGATAACAAAATAATGTATTGAAGCAATTCAAAACATGATGGTGCACTTTCTTTTATAAATTTGAATTCCAGAATAAGTGGCTGGTAAAAAATATAAGTGGCTGGTAAAATTGGACCTCTACCAGCCACTGTGGCTGCTGGACAAAAAATGTTAATTTCCCACCTCGTTTGTCTTTGACATGTAAAGGAGATTTATTGTCTGAGACTGTAACTGGGATGCTTAAATTAGAACCATCTCTCGAATAAAACTGCTTTAGGTGTACAACTTCCACATAGATTTTGTTTAGTATAATACGGTAAATGCATAGTTTTAGAGACAACCTATGATGAAATGTCTTTTCATTTGTTAGCTTGGGGGTACTGTACTAAATATCTAAATCTGAATTAACTTAATAAATTGTACTGCATCTGTGGAATAAAGATGGTACGTCTTTACCTGATAAAATACAAATCCAGCATTAGCTTACTTAGTGACCAGAATACTAGAATGTTTAAAACTGCTCTACTCTGAAGATTTAACAACAAAAAGTCACACAAACATAAATGGAAATTTCCGTGGTATTGCTTTTTAATTACCATTCATTATCGCTCATTTCTCAGGCTACTTCAAAATGGCTGTTTGCTGAGCATTTTCAAGAGAAATAAACATGCAGAATGTGAGATTATTAAAGGCAGGTTTTCACTGTTGCACTGTTCAAGTTTCTGAATGCCATGCACTTGGCACCCAAGAACAAAAATCCCCATTTACATGACAGTGATTAAAGTTTAATGTAGGTTCACCACAGAGTTGTATTAAACTGCACTGAGTGCTGTTTGTTAGATCCTAACTCAGAGTGATAAATTCTGGCAGACAAAAAAGTAAGACCAATGGATGACCTCTTTTTAGGACTTTTTTGCTTTTCTGAGAAAAGCAAGCCAATTACGGGTAGAATCAGTGGAGGTGAAGGTCTTCCTAAAAGGGCAGTTCTCTTAATTACAACCCGTGGCTTAGTTTCCTATAATTTATATACGTTCAGTATGTATACACTCTGGTCACTGGTGCTTGTTAATATCAGTTATCCAATACCACATTGTGCTGTAAGTCATTCGGGATGTATCGTTCCCATGTTTGATAACTCTGAAATATGCGAGTTTTCCTCCCCTAGCCTTCTCACAAACCAAGCTAAGCAAATCAATTTACAAAATGCATTTAAACTATTTTCTGTGTCACCTACTTTTTATGTAAGATTCCCCCGAGGCCTTGTTAAAAATGTCCCTGGGGTTTGAAATATGTATTCAATTAAAAACTGGTAAACTTTGTAAACAATTTAAAATGTAGCGATGAAAGGATTATTCCCTGCACTCTAATCGCCTAAAAAAAACAAAATCTGCAGAACATACTTTTTTTTATGGTTAATGCATAAGGCAACAAAGACCAGATGTCTAAAACTTGACTAGAAAATCTCACAAATGTTCTCCTTTTACTTCATGTAGAGGACTACTTGGTCTAAATAAAGACTGAAACATGCAATGTACGCATTTATGAAGCATTGAAAAATCGGAACATTGAATGTAGGCCGATTCTATGGCAGTGTTACTAATCATGTGTTGAAATAAGACTTTTTGAATTCACCTTTTGACCAATTGGCACAATGAAATAAGCATTGTAACAGACAAGTAACTTCCTAGTTTCTGGGCAGCTACGTGCTTTGGAGTGTCAGCTTTGACTCCTCGGAGCACTGCAGTATCTCCAGTTCCGCAAAGACCTTGTGGGTTATAATCAGTCATTACTGCTCCTTCACCGAGTTATTTATTACACTACATTCACACGGCAGTTCATCATTTATTTATGTGACAGTTGTTATCTATTATGTTGTTCCTTTCATGTGGCCAAGAATGAGAGATTTTATGGAACATTAAGCGTCCGTGCATCTGATGGCGCTACACTGATTCCGTTTCTTCATCTCCCTTTGATTCCGTCTGCAGTCTCACAGGTCAGTTAATTGCAGGATATTGATACCAGCATTATGACTGCCACTGCAGCTAATATGATTCCTTAGCCATTTCAATATGTGGGATTGTGCTCTCCCAATAAAAAATGACATTTGAGCCACTGTGCAGAGCCCTCCCTAATGGGGTCTGGGATAAGAATGGCAATATGCGTTGGAGCTGGCAGAGGCACAGGCCGTGTTTTTGTTTATAAATAGCTCCAGCCAGCATTATTCCACTTGCAGTTGTCCCATAATAATCAATCACTCCTGTGCGCAGGCCGGCTTCTCCTGCTCACCAGAGGGAAGGTGCACTGTGAGCTGTGCCCTTGCACCTCCAACTGTGCAAGTACATAAAGTAGAGCGTGGTGAGTGGGACAGAGCTAGGAGTCAGGAGGAAGAGGGGGTGTGGTGGGGGGGAGGGAATCCTGTGCGGAGATGGAGTGAGTTATGGCAGCTTTGCCCTGGCTGTTCTAAACCCTCCTCCTCCTTTAGGTCATTACATGCGCTAACATCCACCATTTCACTTCTTCAACACATTTCAAAACACACACACACACATAAACTCCCCCTGAATCCCTGATCAGACGCAAGTGGGAGGCTAATTATGTGATATGCTTGGAGGATGTGGGATGGGTCGGACACAACTGTTTGGTGAGGTTTCAATTGTCTCTGTCTGTCTGCCTTTGTCTCTTTCTTTGGAGGAGCTTTGCGGGAAGAGCCCACAGCTTTGAGGACACTGCAGGGGAAGATCCAAAAGATATGATGAGGGCCATTTTGTTCTCTTACACACATGAACAGATGTGCTCTGATCATCAGCCATCACACACACGTGTTTAGTCCATACACTTGTAGTTGCATGTCAGAGCAAATGCACAGTATCTCTCTTTGCTGATCCTTGGTCGAACTGTGTACTGTACACACAGACATTCACACACACAAATTGTGTTTCCATGGCAGTTGCTAAAAAAATACAGTAGGAATCCAGCTGATTCTTAACAAAATGGTTATATAACTATTGTGGCGCTAAGTCTTGTATCTTATCTAAGCCTGCCCCTGTGTTTCCTTTTAGCCTGGCTTTGCTGCTTTTCAACAGCACTTCAAATATACTGTACCTCCCACAAGACACCACTGAACACAAGAAGGGCATATGTAATTGTCAATAAGCAGTTGTTTCATTGGAAAAGGAAGACAGCCCTGCTGCGGTTGTAATCAACAATATCATCCTGCTACAAAACAAAAAAGTGAGATCTCATCACTCTCAAATCTTAATCAAAATCTCCATGGTGCGAAATATTAGTTTACACTTAATTAAATGCAGCCTACTTGAGAAGCACACCCATCTGGTACCCACATCCTCTCCCTGCCTCGGTCTCTTCCTCTCCTTGTTCCTTTCTAAATCCCCACAGGAGCTTGATAAGCTTTTCAACCTCACCTCCCGGAGTTCCTTGGCCACATCCTTGAGCTCTTTCAGGATTCCGTCCAGCTGGTCAATCACCATCTTCATGTGGCTGCGGATGCGTTCTCTCGGGCTGGGGGTCTCAGAGGTGTCCCGGGCCGGAGCACTGCTGAGGGACATCCTTTACAGGGCGACGTGGGGCCAGTGGCCAACAGGCTGAGGGCGTGGGGGAGCCGAGTCGGGGTCCATGTCTTTGGCTACAAGGAGCCGCAGTGCTACTGATCCGAACAGGGGCCCCGGCCACGCAGGGAGACCTCAACATCTTAAAAGCACCTGGGCAGCCAAAACACCTTGCCTCGCCCGCACACTCGGCACAGGGTCACACTCTGACATCCATGCTTTCTGGTAGATGCTTCCAAAAATGAAGAGAAAATAAGCATGGGAAAAGTCAAATGCTGTAAATCCATGGAAAAGGAAGAGGAAAAAACACATGGGCTAAAGCTGGTATGAAACTCTTACATAATCTTGTTGGGCCAACTAATCTGTCAGTGTGTACATTTGAAATTGTTCCCGAGGAGGTGCTATTTTAAAAAACCCGTCTATACAGTGAAGAGACTTTTTATCTTTTTCACTTTTGTCCTGTACAACCCTTTAAACTTGTGAAACACAGTGACATAATGGCAGGCTAACGTACAAAAGTGAAAGCAGAAAAAGGGTTTTATAGAGAAAACTATTCAACATAGATTTAAAAAAAAAAAGAATTCCCAGCAGTGGCTCAATTTTCAAAATGATCGTGTTCTACATTATTGGTGGCCAGCAGGGACAAGGCTTTCTTTCCAAATATAGTCTTTCAATAAGGGCTACTGTCTTTTAAGAGGGAAAGCACAGATCCTGTTTGGAGAAAGGGGATATTCCTCTGCGCTGTGTGTTGTCTTTCCCCTTCCAGGAAAAATAAAGACTCTAAATAGAAACTCACATCAAAATAAACTTTGCTCCACATCCATTTTCTTTGCAGATGATGACTTAATCATGTTGTCCTTCATTTCTCGTCCATGAAAGGGAGGAAGGTAGGTGTTGGTCTTATTTACAGAGCGTCCGATTTTCCCCCCAAGCAGGGCTTATTCCAGGTGGCGTGGGATCAGACTGAATTGATTTCCAAGCCAGCGGAACGTGACCTGTGATGAGAATTTGTAGAGGGATAACAAAAAAATCATAGTGTCGGTGAGACACAGTTACAAGGGGGCTGGAAGGCGAATGAGCACCTTCTCCTGGAATTTGTGTGGCAGCTTGTCTTATGCAACAGCGCTCTCCAAGTCCTCTCAAAAAACACTGACCCACAGCAGTCCACAGGGGTGTGCCCAAAAACCAAGGGAGCAGAAACAGAAAAGGATTCTCTTCTCTTCTTCAGTTGTTGCTAAGGGAACCCGGTCTGCCTCCTTGTGCTGTGATTGGATAATTATTTTACTTCTTATCCGTGTAGTGTATGTTTTCTCTGTGGACTCTTTTCAGAGAGGCAGAGAGCTCAGTGCCATCCAGCAGGAAGAGATAAATCCCATGAAAGCTTCCCAGAGGGGACCCAGAAAACTAGCAGGTGGGAGAGCTTCTCGCCAAATCCAGGGCACTGCCACGGGGTGCGCTGGCCAATCACACTCGGCACCTGGACAGACGGGAAGAAAAGCAATCACTTATTCTCTCATGTCTCCTCCTCTTTTCCTTTTTATGCCTCGGTCTTTCTCTAAGTCATTGCAGCATAAATCATCAAAAGCAATAGAGTGAAAGAGACCCTGATAAGGATGGGATTTAACTGCGTTGATGATTTCTTGTTGCTGTCAAAATGCATCTCTTGCTTCAGCAACACTTGCCTCACCTCCACAAAAACACATGCAAACACGCACGCCAGAACACACACCTACTCACCTTTCCTGTGCATCACTTTGCTGTTGCTATGCCCAGAGCTCACTGTCCACGCACAGCAGGATCATTCAAGCTACACACAACCTGCTGGTTCTTTAGCAGACCCTCTGTCGCACACACTAACATCTTCTTCTCTCGCCGCTTTGCTGTTCTCTCTCTCCCTCTTTTTATCTCTGTCTCACACACATTCTGACATACACACACACGCACACACACACACACAGAGTTCTCTCCCCCTACTTACTGTCTTGACATAGAGAGAAGCTTCTGTCAGCAGGGTTATTTCACTCTGAGGCTGTGTCTCATCAGAGGACTAGAAGTGGAGGATGAAGCTGTGGAGGAGGAGGAGGAGGAGGAGAAGGAGGCAGGAGGCATGAGATGGGAACGATGAATGGCCCTGATAGCACTCTGAGAAGGGAGAGAGGAGGCTGAAGATGACTTAGAACCCGAGCTGCGAGGAGAGCTGCTGTTTCGAATTGTGATGCTGCCGCTACCATCACTCAGATAACTGTGCTGCTGAAAACCGTCACCAGTCAGCGATTGCCTGCACCGGGAGGCAGCAGACACAACGGCTGAGCTGCTGCTGTTAAAAAAAAAAAAAAAAAAGGAGCTGTTTGATTCCTATGACAGCCTCTCCCTCACTGCCTATCTGCCTGTTTTCCTCTCTCTCCCCCCCCCTTTTTCACTCTTGCTCTTTCTCTTTCTCCGTCCCCGTCTCTCTGCCCCTGCGCCCTCACTGTGTCCTCGCTGACTGCCGGATGAAGGGAAGCTGATGCCAGAGTTTATCGTGGGGCTCACGCTCCTGCCAGGACCACTCGGCTGTTCTGCTCGGCTATGTGAAGGAGGGGCTTGGTGCTTTAAAGGCACAGTGTATCCTCCTCTGCCTCGCTGCTCTCCTGTCTTCTCCTCTCTGCTGGCGTCCACACTCCCTCACTATCACCTCTCACACTGCCTATCTAGCCTTTGTCACAGGTCTATCGAGGGTGTTATCTCTCTCTTAAGTCAAGATGAAGTTCTCTTCTGCCTCCAGCCAAGCAGTCTCTGGGGACGGGGTGTCCAAAAATCCCTGGCTGTTACATCATTAATATACAAAGCAGGTTGGTGTTTGATGACCTCATCTGACAGAAATAGGGAGGGAGGGCCAGCATGACTTTTTCTCTCCCCCGTCCTCTTCATCAGTGTTTTATTCAACACAACAGGCCTGCATAACCCAACCAGAGGCAATTACCCTCGTATGAAATTAGTTCTCCAAAGGAGATAATGTAATGGTAAAGCAAATCCATAATGACAACTTCTTGAACAATACACACCGGTTTCCAGAGGGTTTTGGCAAAAAACTGTACTAAACAGCCAGAGGCTCAGTGCAATCCTTTGCATAATTGTAAAGGGAAGTGCAGAGTGGATTCAGGTTAGGTTGATTTGCCATGCAGATGAATTTATTCTGGGGTCCTCTGTGTATTCTACTACTAGCATCACAGACGTTATGCTGATGCTAATTGGGCGAATACACTGCAGTTTTGTAAATTCTCTTTTGCATGTTTTCTTTGATTAATAAATGAGTTTGGCTTTTAAGAAATATAATGAAAGCCTTCATATTGTATGTTATCCTTTTCTAAGTGCACAGTAACATTGTGTCTTCTTAGGACTTAATCAAATGTTTAATATTTCGTCACATTCTAAAGCACATTGTGGGTCCATGTGGAGTTGGGGGACTGCAATGGGATCGCTGTGCCTTTCCTAGCATTAACACATGGCTGCTGCAGTGTTGCACAGACAAGCTGCTTTTCACAAACTGCTCCCTGTGAGAAACAGGTGTCCTTGAGCTTGTTTCCTTTGTAGCTTCACTGCTTAGTCTCTCTGCAAATATGGGAGGCTCCCTTCCTTGAACACAGCAACAGTTTGCAGCACATTTCTTTCCTGCCATTGTTTTCCTTTTTTTCTGGTCATTGCAAAATTGCACCTTTTTGCTTGGATAATCAGGGTGTATTTCATAGAGCTCTCCCTAAAAGAGAGAATGTATCCTAAATGACCTCTCTGTGGAAAGGCCCAGGTGCACAACACAGATAGCTCTATGTCAGTGATGCCTTCATTGGAAGAGAATTGGATTATTTCCCCTTGTAAAATATATTTTTTTTAATGCTAAGGTCATCATGACTCGTAAGATTTACTAGGATTCTGGAGTGGGTCCAGCTAAATATTGGTCCCACTTATTATTTCTGCCTTGGATTTATTGTGCCATGCTATTTATAGTGATGTTTTATAGAACGTAATTTTTTCCTAGTTGGGCACAGGCTCTCAACAAGCACAAAGATGCATAAATACAATAATACACACGTAGACACAGACCCACAAACACATCCATCAAATACACACACATAAAAACAAGGCTGGGCAATCCTATCCAGAGGTAACTAAATTGGTAATTTGGTACCATAGGAATTAACTCCAGGAGAGATTTTATTTGACTTGCATTGTTTACCCAATAAGCTATCATACACATATTTATTTGATAGAGCAGGGATCAACAATCTTTATTGTTATTTTTTTGGCAACCTTCCCCACAGTTCCTGGGTTCACAGCCACTGATGGAAGATGTGCACAGGATTTATTTTTTATAATAAAGTGGAGAGAGGCGAATAACAAAGATCAATACAGATATTATCCTCCCTCTCTCCAAGCAGCAAACACATGTATGATTACATGGATGGGTAAGATAAATATTGGAGTACTTTGACTTATTTATTAGCAGGCACACTGTTAATTGGATCGATATCGGTAAATACTTGGCTGTAGGAAACACAAAATAAATACATTATGTCTCACACAAGAAACAATGAGCAAAATTTAAACGGTGGTAAGTCTGTGTTCCAAGTGGGTGCTCAGCTTCAAAAATACAAATTAGTCCAGAAGTAGGAATAATGTGACACACCATTTAGTATGTCATTCGAAATCTCTATGGGGAAAATATGTTTGGAATATCACCTCTTCCAATGAGACATACTGTTGTTTCGTTGATAGGATGGTGGGCAATGTTTGGCCTTTATGTAATGTCTGGCTTTTGCATAGCCCAGGTTTCCTCTTCTGATGGCTGTTTTTTGCTCAGAAATATGGACTACTTTACTTTGTCCTATATAGGACAGAGCCAGGCTAGCTTTTTTCCATGTTCCCAGTTTTTGTGCTAAGCTAAGCTAACAAGCTGCTGGCTGCGGCTTAATGTTTAGCGTAAAAACATTAAAGTGATATTGATAACCATAGATATGATGGATACAATTAAAGTTTTGAAGGAGGAATTCTTAGTATAATGGTTGTATTTCCCCACAGAGGTGGACACATTTACTGTTTCCAGGAACAACAGGACAAGACATGATTTTGATAAAAGTGCACAGTGACATGAGATATTCTGATGACAAGTATATACTCTAGGTATACACTTTGAAAAATGATTGAAAAAAAACATTGAAAAGTAACTTTTCATTTCATTGTGAGGGATTTGTGTGGGACCATATTCCCTCCACCTCAAAGTGTACAAACCATCCCTGCTCCAGCAATACATCACCATTTCCTCTTCACTAATTAGCTCTCATTCAGTCGTCAATACCCTTGATTTCCTTCACCGCTCAAAAAGCTCCAAGCACACAGTCTTCTAAAAGGGGTTGTTCGATCACATGCATAAACCAAAACCAAGTTCATCAGCTGACCAATATTCTTCAGTCATTCTCGTATTCGAACTTCATAGTGGATTTCATTTTCATAACACACATCTTCGTCATGTGAATAATTGATTGAATCTTTTATCTATCTCTACCCTTTTCTGATTTGTAACTGTCCATTCGCAACAGACGAGAGCTGAGTAACTGCTAGGATTTGAAGGTGACTTAGGACACATTACAGAAAACAGTGTTATGGACAATATGCTGGTTTTGCAGCTTAAAACCACTGTGCAAAAATCTACCAATGCAGACAAATGATCCAACTTTTAAATTGGCACTTTCTGTAACAGTGATTGCTTGTTTCTGATTGTTTATTTGGGTTTGATTCTCAAACAAACTAGCATAATGCTATGTTGTTTAACGCCCAAACATGGTACTTTTCCAGCAGCACATAAACACTGTCTAAAAATCCCACTTCCTGATCACTGTCAAAATCTAATCATTCTAATTCATTCTAATAATTAATGGGACAAGGATTGTCTTTCCTGGGAATTTCATCCAAATATGTTTGTAATATTTAGGAATATTTAACAGACTAGGGAGAAAACACAGCCTTCTTTCCATTTTGTTAAGAGATAAATGTTTTTGTAATTATCCCTTTTAATAATCTACATCCATTATGCCTTTTCTCTCCTGGCCATTGTGTGGCACTGTGGTGTAGTTGTGACATGTTAATGTCTCTCTGCTCTGAGGACTAAAATGGTGGACAGATTGAGAAAAAGGGCATATTCTTGATATTTGACTTATGCACTGAAATATTAATATTTTATTAATTATTAATATAATATTAATTAAATATTATTGTTACATGACATGACTATTGTGTGAAGAAATTGCACGAAAACATGATGCAGAATCAAAGGAGGATTATTTGTCGTTTTAACACATATTCATGAATGTATTAAAAGATCCTTGGCAGTCAGTTCATGTCTGGCATCATTTATTTAAAAGTATGTATATATACTGCTAATATTAGTATTAATATTATATTAATATTAATTTTTTTACATAGAATCTCTGCCATCGTAATTCCCTAGTTGAATTTTTGGATGATGACTGAGACGGAATGATGATTTATGAACTAAAGGCATTGGAAGGCGCCTCTGACATCTGCAATATGCATGGCCAAACAGACATCGTGACCTGTTTACGTTTTCCAGTTATGTCCTTGATTTTACACAGACAAACACTAAGGGACAGAGATCTCAGAGGCCCACCCTGTCTTACAACAACACCAGTCTCTCCTCTTGCCTGTCTACTGACCTTTTGATATTTCAGTCCTGTGCGTGTATTTGTCTGTATGTGTGTGTTTTCTTCAGCAGTATGCAGAGGAGCAGAGGCTGTCTCAGACCATAACACCCTGTGATGGATCAGTGCTCTTACACAATGAAATGAAGCTTAAGTGTTTGATTGATTTCTCATTTACTTTCCTCACCAGTTGTAGAAATATAGTGTGTGCGAGCGGCTGCACTGGGGCTACTGGTCAGAGAGGGCCTGTAGTCTCATTGTGAAGAGTGGTCCTGTTTCAGATCAATGGTAATCCAGACTATGATGTGATGGGGTTGCCTGTATGTGTGTGAGTACAGCTGAAGCTAATAGTGAATGACAAGTGATTTTATTTGCCTGCAACCGTTTTGTTCACATATACAATACAAACAGATTCAAATATAAACACTGCATTCCACCAAAGGTATTTGAGCCCACTTCATAAAGTGAAAGAAACTATATACATGTGAGAAAGGAAGTTAATCTTGACTCTGTTCAGTGGGAGATGCTGGAGTGCAGTTAGAGAAAGAATAAAGAATTCTCACTTAAGTCTGAAACAAGCAGTGAAAAATAACGTTACACAGCTGAAACAGCAGTGATCCATTCCAAATCAAAAGTAATCCAAAAATTACTTGTGCAGCATTTACCAGGGCTCAAGCAGTCTAAATTTGCTGGCCAATTTTGTCTTCTCAGAGGATAGTCAAGTCAATTTATTTATAGAGCACACTTTAAACCAACCTAGGCTGAACAAAGTGCTGCACAAAGTTACATTATGTTTATAAAAACATAGGATGGACAATATAAAGTAGACACAATGAACATCACACAAACAACACACTTCTATACAAACAGAGGAAAGATATTGGTTTAGCAATAGACCTGAGATGAAAGCTGTATTTGACAACATAATTGATTTTGTCAAATTTTAATGCTGGGTCCAAGATGAAACCTAGATTTCTGGCAAAGGGTACACACTTAAGGCTAAAGTCCCCAAATTTTTCGAAAGTGCGTCAACTGAATGTGGGGGGCCGAACAACATGACTTCCGTCTTACTCTCATTAAGTTGAAGAAAGTTTTTAGCACTTAATGTTTTTCAGGCAGTGAAAAGGAAATTTTAAAGAGTTCGTAGAGGCAGGTGCCTCTAAAAACAGGTGGTACCAACCGATGTGTGTCATCAGCATAACAGTGATAAGCTATGTTATGTTTGTGAAGACTGGAGCCCAATGGGAGCATGTACAAAGAGAATAACATTGGCCCTAAAATCAAATCTTGAGGTACACCGCATTTTTTTTAAAATTTGAATTGAACCATTGTATAGCAACAGCCTGTATCCCTACCCTTTGCTGAAGGTTATCCAACAAAATGGCATGATCAACAGTGTCAAATGCAGAACTAAGATCCAGCAAGAGTAAAATAGCACAATTTCCTCCGTCACCGAACAGCAAGAAATCAATTGGCACTTTAAGAAGTCCTGTTTCTGTGCTATGGTGTACACTGAAACCAGACTGAAAATTGTTCAATAAAGAGAGAGCTGAGCAAGAAGAACCTTCTCCAAAATCTTTTACATAAACAATAATTTAGGAATAGCTCTAAAGCTGTAAAAATCAGTAGGGTAAAGGTTGTTTTTTTAAATTAGAGGCTGAACCACAGCATGTTTAAAGCTAGATGGGATTCTGCCATTCACAAGATAATTATTTATTACAGACCAGAGGCAGGGACCAATAGTATCAAATATCGCTTTCAAATAACAAAAGGGGACAATATCTGAAGATGAATAGGTAGGTTTCATGTGCGATACAATATCCATCAATGCTAACAGGGCCACAGGCACAAAACAATTCAGAGAAGCAGGGCATAGGATGGACTTCGAAGGGTCATGATCAGTAGGTGAAATACAAAATCTGATAGTCCATCTGCATACATCCATCCATTCCTCCATCCATCGATCTATCCATCTATCTGTCTGTCTATCTATCTTCGTCCACTTATCCAGTCTTGGGGGGGAGCAGCTCCAGCAGGGGACCCCAAACTTCCTTTTCCCGAACAAAATTAACCAGCTCTGACTGTGGGGGATCCTTAGGCATTCCGGAGATATATACCCTCCACCTAGTCCTGGGTCTTCCCCGAGGCCTCCTCCCAGCTGGACGTGCCTGGAACACCTCCCTAGGGAGGCGCCCAGGAGGCATCCTTACCAGATGCCTGAACCTTCTCAACTGGCTCCTTTCGACGCGAAGGAGCAGTGGCTCTACTCCAAGCTCCTCTCGGATGACTATGTGTCCCACCCTATCTCTAAGGGAGACGCCAGCCACCCTCCTGAGGAAACCTATTTCGGCCACTTGTACCTTGGATGTCGTTCTTTCGGTCATGGCTAGTGTCAACCTAGTTGATTTGTTTTTTAGGTTTTTAATCAACAAGGTAGTGTCAACCTTGTTGATTAAAAAGCAAAAAATTGTTCTGTGATGTCACAGCATGTGACAGATAAAAAGGGCATGAGCAAACTCCAGAGATTTGGTTGCTACCTATCTGTATTTGATAAAATGTAAGCAAAATTACTGTGAAAAATTGAAGTATTACTATAAGTAATGATATAATGCATGTTGTTTCAGAATTCTGCACCAGCATGCAACTATAGATTGTAGGCTGGGTTATCAAATTGAACCCTTTTGTCTCAGTGCAAGGATGGGCTCATTAAAATATATTGGACTGGAGCCCATTATCGCTACGAGTGACTACTGTTTAGGACATGCAGCACATTGGTTACAATTCTGCTTATTAAAGGTCCAAAATGTAATATATTTACTGTAATAAATCCAAAAATGACCCCAATGCATCATCAGATATTAAGGAAACATGCAAAGTATTTTCTCCTTTTGTAATTTCCGTTCCGTGACGGAATTTCTGTTTGTGTTTTGGCCTGTGTGTTATCAAGTGCCCAGTTGGACAGCCAGGCGGGGTTGCCAGATATACCTGTAAAAATGTAAACCCAGCAGGCTAAAGCTGTAAGGTTAGTACAGCCATGATAGCAGCGAACAAACGAACAGGATCCACAGAGATAGATTCTACCCGACCGGAAAAAAATGGCCTGTTTCTAACAGTTGCGTGACCAGAGACATAACAAACCCGGGCAAATATTGGAGGTGTATTTGAAAGATTGAGACAGCTTAGAGCCCAAAAGGACGCAGAGTTGGCTAATTTCCTCCTGAACAGGTAAGCATTAGATTCAGGTTAATTTATCACGGCTACTATGGATGGGCATCTTAGTATGTATGTATACAGTATGTATATCAACATTTGTGTACTCGCACTGAATTATATAGCTATAGTACCTGACTTGTTTACATACTTGCAAAAACAATTGAGACACAGCCAGTAAAGTGATCCCAACTGGTCCCGGTTCATGCCGCCATGCTAACCATGCTAAGTGCTAACATTACCGGAGGACCAGGCAAGCGGGCCATGGCTGTTTACAACGTGCAGCGTGTTCAGCGGCCGTAGCGGACAGCGGCCTGTTGCCGATAGCAGTGACTCATTTTAAGCCAAGAGAGGGGGCTGTGTTATGCTAGTAGCGGCTAACGTAACCTGCAGAGATAAGTAGCGTGCTACAGAGGTTATGTACGCTCACTTCTTTCCAACACCACACCCCAAAATTATTTTTTTATTTTTTAAACTTGTACTCTTCAGACCTTTCTGACACTGACTAAAGTGACATCACTGGCTATGTGCTTCCTCTGGAGCCCCAAAACAGTTTTATAAAACTTTCTTTACATATACATTAATACTCCCCAAGACCTGTACACAGACTTTGATGTGTAAAATTGATACCCTTTAAGGGTAACTTTGTCTGCCTATTGATTTAGTCTCTTCATTTTGCATGCATCTATACCATCTTTACCTTTCATTCCTGAAACATTCAAACCTATCCAAAACTGAAAGAAATTACCAAAACTAGATGGAAACAACAAGTTTAATTGAAAATGGTTGGAGTTGGTCACCATAACGTTATTAACTAAGTTGACACTTCCTATAGCTGCTTTACACTCTCCCAGGTCAGCAGCTCCTATTAACATTAACTTCACAACAAAAACACACGTGTTGAGCCAAACAGTTGGAGGACGGGAACCGTCACGGTTGGTACCTGCTTGTTGTGGGTCACTGTGGTTATCTCCTGCTGTGATGATGCAGTTGAAATAGAAATGAGCCCAGCATGCCAAGACATGCTGTGGCTTTCAGTATATGCTTCCACTGCCCTGGAGGATAGATAGCCATATTGAGTGAAAAACTTGAATACATTGACATTCTTTCATCAATAACTGCCACTGGTTGATGTATCACTTGTTAATTTATTTATTGTTGTGCTGGATGTTGTTGTTCAGGGTGTTTACGTGAACCTTACATACATATAGCTTCGAAAAGTAAAGCACTGTAATTCGAAAGCGTTTCACGTATTCTTTGAATGCACTGAGTACTACTCAGTACTACACTACTACAACTGCTGCTAAATAAGAACACTGTGGGCTGCAGAGGGAGGAGGTTGGGTGGGTCTTAAAGGTCCCATGGCATGTGGAATTTCACTTTGAGGTTTTTTACCTTTAACACGAGTCCCCCCAGCTTACCTATGGTCCCCCAGTGGCTAGAAAAGGCGATAGGTGTCAACCGAGCCCTGGGTATCCTGCTCTGCCTTTGACAAGAAGTAAGCTCAGATAGGCTGAGCTGGAATCTTCCCCTTATGACATCATAAAGGGAAAGGTTATCTCCCCTTTCTCTGCTCTTGAGAAAGAGAGACATCATGGCTTGCAAACAAACCAAAGCATGGCAGTTGGTCAAGGCCACACCCCCACCCTCCACCGCCTCTCTCCTCCTCAATAGCATTTAAAGCTACAGACTCAGAAATGGCACGTTCTAAGAAAGCTCATTGTGGGACTGGCTCTAGAGGCTGTAATCTGCACCAAGGCTTAATTTCTGGGAAGCACGCTGGCGTGCTGGTTAAACTGAGACAGCAGGGCTTTCACACTGCGCTCCCCTCTATGCACCTGGCAAATGTCCACTCTCTGGCCAACAAAATAGAAGAACTGCTGCTCCTCAGCAGAACTAACTCGGACTTCCGCAGATCTGCAGCCCTCTGCTTTACCGAATCCTGGCTCACCCCATGCATCCTGGACAGTGCACTTCACCTACCGGGATTCAATCTTTACCGGGCAGATCGCGTACTGGAGCTCACGGGGAAAACGTGGGGAGGCGGACTCTGTCTCTCCATAAACAAAGTGCTGAAGAAATCATGAAGCCCTCACTTACACATTATTCATAAACTGCAAACCCTTTCAATCACCGCAGGAGTTTTCCTCGTTTAATCTGGTCGCCGTCTACATTCCACCTCAGGCCTGTGTAGGTGAGGCGTTACTGCACCTGGCCGACCGGATAGTTAGCGCGGAGAACAACATCCTGACTCCCTGCTCATTGTTTTTGGGGACTTCAACAGAGCAAACCTCAGCCATGAACTTCCAAAGTATAGACAGCATATTAAGTGTCTCACCAGGGACACAAACACACTGGACCACTGCTATACTACATTGAAGGATGCCTATTACTCTGTCCCGAGTACATCTTTGGGACTCTCTGATCACTGTCTGGTTCATCTTGTCCCGACATACAAGCAGAAACTAAAATCTGCTAGTTGAAAATATTGGGAAAAGATGGACCGATGAGTCACAGCTGGATTTACAGGCCTTTTGATTGTACTGATGAGACAAAAGGCATCCTTACCAGATGGCCATACCACCTTAATGGCTTTACTCCAAGCTCCTCACGGATGACTGAGCTTCTCACCCTATCTCTAAGAGAGACCCCAGCCACCCTCCTGAGGAAACCCATTTCGGCCTCTTTTACCCTGGATCTTGTTCTTTCGGTCATGACCCAGCCTTCATGACCATAGCTGAGGGTAGGAATAAAAAATGACCGGTAGATCGAGAGCTTTGCCTTCTGGCTCAGCTCTCTTTTTGTCCCAATAGTGCAATAAATTGAATGTAATACCGCACCCGCTGCGGCAATTCTCCAACCAATCTCCCGCTCCATTGTCCCCAAAGGTATTTAAACTCCTTCACTTGGGGTAAGGACTCATTCCCTACCTGAAGAACCCACCTCGACAACGCCTTGATATCCTGTCCATAAATGTTACAAACGGGATTGGTGACAAAGCGCAGCCCTGGCGGAAGCCAAACCTCACCTGAGACAAGTCCAACTTACTGCCGAGAACCCGGACACAGTTCTCGCTTTGGTCTTACAGAGATTGGATGGCTCTAAGAAGGGACCCCCTCACCCCATACTCCCGCAGCACCTCCCACAGTATCTCCAAGGGGGCCTAGTCATATGCCTTCCCCAGATCTAAAAAACACATGTAGATAGGTTGGGCACACTCCCAGGCCCCCTCCAGGATTCTTGCAAGTTCCACGACCAGGACGGAATCTGCATTGTTCCTCTTCAACCTGAGGTTAGACTATTGGCCAATCCCTCCTTTCCATCACCTTGGAGTAGACTTTACCAGGGAGGCTGAGAAGTGTGATACCGCTGTAATTGGCTCACACTCTCTGGTCCCCTTTTTTGAAGAGGGAACCCACCATCACTGTCTGCCACTCCCTAGGCACCATCCCAGACCTCCACGCAATGTTGAAGAGGCGTGTCAACCAAGACAGCCCCGGCAAGACACTGGCTTTTGGTGTTCCTGCATATTTACTAATCAGCAGCTATTGGGCTGCCAGTGAAAGCACGCCTGAAGTGTTCTCTGTCCTAAGGTTGTCTCCGTCATGCTGCTGGCTCAGTACACATACATCCATGCCCTGTACCGGGGTTAGCCTCTGTTTCGGGAAAAGGGGGCTTACCTTGTTAAGGTAAGCTAGGTTAGCCTCTTCTTGTGTGCTTCTCAAATTTACTTTAAAATTAAAACATTTTGGGTTCTGGGTTCCCAGTCGGAAACTATATACAGTATGTCTATGGCATAGACTGTATAAAACAGGTCTATTGTCTGAAATGTCAACCTCTGAATGATATAACATTAGTTGCGCTATGAAAGACATTGAGAAAAATGAAAACTAAGGACATTTATTTTTTAGATTATTTTTATTTAGTTTTGCAAACAGACATTACAGTTTTGGTTAGTTATTGTTTTTTGTAATGCCTCGTTACCTTTATTTTTTTCAGTTAACGACAATGTTATTTCATTGGTTTTGGTTAACAATTGTTATCTTGGTAGTGGCTAAACACAACAAGCAACTGCCGCTGAAACGACATAGCTCTGTAGCCGGCGTAAAAAGATCTGTAGCGGCTAAACACAACTACCAACTGACGCTCTGCGTCAAGATCTGGAACTGGTGTCACATGACCAGCATGCAATCGTCTCGTTTTTTAGGATATCATACGAATTGGTGGGCATACATTTTCGTATTACATTGTACATACCGATCTGACGGCCACATTCTGCTATCTGAATAATCATGCACACGTTTTAAGGATTCACTTTCATTGGAATTGTACCTCTTACAATTTCATATGACAAAAACAATAGATTGATTGAAATTGCCATGCCTCAGTATCTTACCTGTCATCCAAGTTTTATCTATATTTTTCTGTCTGTTCCGGCCTCATTTCCTCTGCATGCTCACTTTGCTCAGGATGCCCTCTCTGTCTCCTTGTGAAATGCTAAGTAGTCGTCCCCCTTTAACCCTGCCCTTCTCTCAGAAGCTAACATATCTTTAGTGTGCAGTTTGCCAATAGCTATAAACAAGTGTAATAGAATTGCATAGGGGTTAGCCGAGTTAGCCGACTGTGCATCTCCCATCACCCCTGGCTCCCCAGCCGGGGTCTAACAAGCCCAGCAGCATCATTGCAAATTCATAACAAGTCACACCAATGTGGGTCATCTCTGCCTCCACATCTTCCTCGTTGCCCATCCTTCTTCTTTCCCCCGCATTTCTTTACTTTTTTTACTCACCTGTTGTCTACTTAACCAGCTGTCTCAGCTATGCTAGAGACTAGAGTAGATATGTCTTCTCCTGCAAGTCTACCTCACTCAGAGCGAGAGTAAAATCATCATTAATGTCTTTGTCAACTGTACAAGAAAGCTTACTTAATTACTGCCATGTTTCTGGTGTGGTTTGATGTGTTGTGACACAATCTAAATTGTCTGTGTCCTCTGTGGATTAAGACTTAACCTCTAGAACAGAAATGCACTACTGTTGTTACAAACTTTCCATTTCCATGTTGACATCAAGACCCCAGAAATGAAATGACATGGAGAAAAAAAAAAGTGTTATACGGTTTAATGGATTTATAACATGAATTATTTACACTTTTACAGGGCTGCATCTGTAATGTAGATGTCAGTCACAGAACAGCTGATGGACTTTTTCTGTGCAGGGAGTCCATATAGAAGCTGTCACTCTATTAAGACAAGATATATAAATTCTTTAGTGTGTGCCTCTTTCATCTACTGGATGGTCTGGACACCAATAACTGGTATACATTGTGTAAAGTTTTAAATAGTATGCCAACATAACTTTGCAAGAAATACAGTAATTTGTCTTTATCATTGTTGACAGAAAAATGCTTTATATTAAATGTACGCCTGGTTTCCTCATTACATATTACTTTGCTGTAATACAGATCATCCCTTGAGACTGTTTTCCTAATCAGCATCGACAAAGACCTCACAGTCCATCAGACCCAACCTTCAGGTGCTGGCTAATGATGCCTTTTTAATTCCTCAAGAGGAGTCATTAGTTGATTTGGATATTTATAGGGTCTGAAGAGGAAGATGCATTCAGGCAGATGAGGCGAGGATTGCTCAGATAAATGTGCCTGTGAGAATATGAATATGAAAATGGACTGTGATCCAGAGGCTGAATTATTTATCTTGGCCCTGATGCCTACTGCCACTCTTGTTTCTTTGCCTAAGGCAGCCCAGGTTCCTCTCTTCAATGCCATGGTCTGGAATCTAGCAGACAGAAGTGGAAGACTGTTATCCTCTTGTTAGCATTTGTAGAGTAGCAGAGTCAAGATCTGGTGTAAGGATGTTTGCAGCTACAAATTACATGAAACAATGGATCAGTTCTCTGTGATCCTAAACTTACTACATCAAAGGAAACACTCCAACTGTTAGCATGCTATCATGCTAAACCAAGATGGTAAACGTTTAGCCCAAAGCACTACTCTGCTTAAAAAGTGTTCTAAGAGATGTCATGCGTGTTTTAGGCTACAACAATTGATGTCACATACAGCAAACATCTCCTCACTATCAGCAAGCTGCCTGTCACTAGAACACACTGTAAAAAAAACACGGTCTCTGTAGACAGACCAGGGTCTACAAACGGAAACATAAAAAAACTGTGCCCACCTGCACCATGAAGCATACACGAACAGTGTTCCAGCCAATAACCAACAAGAAGGGGTGGGGGGTTAGTGCGCAGAAGCACAGAAGGGAGAGGGATGGGATGAGGAGGAGGGAGGGGCAAGTTAGTCTTGTTTTGTTTGAAAATACTTTGAACATCAACAAGAAGTAACGTCACCCAACATCGCGTAGAGCACCTTTAAGTACAGCCTCATAGAGCTGTTAGCAGGCCTGTAGACTTTTAGTCTTGTTTATGCACAAATAAACAGACAATTACATATGTGTTGTGTGTTTCATTCATGAATGGGACTTTTGAATAGAAGATGAGTACAAAACAAAAAAAACACTGTTTTAAAAATATCAGCACAATATTATTAGTTTGTTATTTTTGTTTTCAGTTTATCTCCAAAATTGTGATGAAACTTCCTTATTCCTATCCAAATCAGGTTTACGATACAACTCCAATATAGATTCTCGGTACAGGAAATTTCAGGCCGAACGAGGCCTCCGCCCTCCGACTCTCTGTGCTCTCATCAACACATCACATAGACAGAGTGCTGTTCCCCCCTATCCCGCCCACCCCTCGTCACTGACTCATCACAGCCTCTCAACATGTGTCAGGCTAGCCAGCGGCCTCCATCTGTCTCCCCTAGAGCCAGCCAGCCAGCCATGTCCATCCCAGAGAGCCACACAGGCAGAGAAAAAAGTAATTCCCAAGACAAAGTGCGTTATGCCATGCAGCCATTCCCCCTGAAAATGAGAACTCCATTTGAGGAGCGCGGGTAGTTTAGAGGCAGGCCACTTCCCTGTGTGTCAGAGTGGTAAGGAAACATGGCCCTGGCCACACACAGTGGAGAGCTGCGTTGCTGTAGATAGTAAGAGGAGATTTGTCATCCTGAGCCATATGCTGACATGATGTAGAGCTTTTTTAATAATATAGAAGAACAAACGCACACAAGCTGAAAGAAGTGCACATGGACATGTGTGAATATGTGTATATATACATGTGTGTATAGATGTGTGTGTGTGTGTGTGTGTGTGTGTGTGTGTATATGTATGTGTGTATATGTACTTTGTGTATGTATATATGTATGTTCATATGTATGTACAGTGTATATTGCATCTATTTTTTTTCTCATAAGCTCTGGATATAAAACAAACTTAACTGTATTATTAAGTATATGCAAGGTACAATCAGGCAACAGCCATACCTCACATTTAGACATTTAACTAACTCCGTAAAAAGTTAAATCTACTCACAAGTACTTAACTTTAATACTCTACTCATGTTGGGCAAACACAGCTGGCAGTTTTGGAAAACAAAGAGCTCTCACACCATGTACTACCTACTTCCTCTGAGCGACGTCTCTCTCTGTCACACACATACAAAGCTCACACACAGGATCTCGGCAGGTAACCAAAGCGATAAACGACAAAAACATTAGTACCCACTGTGTGTTGTCTTTTGGGATTTGAGATGTAAAATGCCTAAATGCATGGAGCCGACATTAATGCCTCAATCCACAGGGCTATGAGACCGTGAGTAACGCGCGTGGTCAGTACTGAGAAGCATAGGACACGGAAGCATGTGGCTGTGGATAGTCTGTTCAACAGCAGTATTTAGGCTACAAGTACATTATAGACTTTTAAAGTAATGTGTATGTACTTTCCCTTATTATAGACCCAAATGTAATGACTTTAACCAGGTTCTGACTAAACCTGTAACAATTATTACATAATATCTAATCCCCTTTTTTTATAAGTAATAGCGGTTTCTTTAGCTGTGGCCCCTAGGGGTTTGTTCGACTGATAAATTATTGTTGATTTTGTTTTGCCCAATTGTAATCGTATCAGTGATTATTGGTCGGACTGTTGAGTTAAAGCTATGCCAGCGGCAGCATTCTCTTACAGTAATCCCTCGTTTTACGCGGGGTTACGTTCCGAAAATGACCCGCGATAAGTGAATCCGCGAAATAGAAAACTTTTTTTTTTTTTACAATTAGCAACTATTCAATGTATACAAATACAGTGACTCACGTGTAGCCGTTTCACTGCTCTTCAGACTGGGCCGCTGCATCCTGACTGCGCTCTGCAGTGTTCTCTTCTTCTGACGTTTGTATCCAGGGTTATGTTTTTTTTCCTGCATTCATTAATCCACAGAGCTAATGCCGTCTCCATCCGTACCATGTTCTTGTTGCGAACAGTTACAACCCTTTTTGCATTCGTATTAAATTGACGGCTGCTGTCGTCCTTATGTTTTTTTCCTCCTTCTTTATGTAACAACGGAAGATTCATTGATTCCGTATGGCAGCAACGCTGCATAGCTTTTACCTTCCCTTACATGTCCAAGTTTAACTTAATCTGAGATAGGTACATCTTCCGCCGTTGGGCCCATCCGCAGGTGCTTTTGTCGGTCCAGGCTGTTTCGTCGACATTATGGGTTTAGGATGTTCGAAATTACAAGTAATTTGGCCACTTAATGTAAATTTGCCAAGCTGTTTATGTACGTACACATAACTGCACGAGACGACAAAATGATAGCACAATTCGTAGCATGTTTTGATACAAAAGCGGGAGTGAGTTTTTAGCGAATCAGAATGCAGAGCACAATGCACCAAAAAAAAAAAATGCATTATGAAAATCCGCGAAATAGCGAATCCGCGATAAGTGAACCGCGAAGTGGCGAGGGATCACTGTATTACATCCATGAGTGCGCTGTCACTGGTTGCCATAGCAACTCCAAACATCCTGGGCTGTAGCTGCTTCAAGCCAGAGAAAGGGAAAGCGTTTTTTCCCAAAACCAATATAGAACTGTTTCTGTGTTGATACCAAGCCTTTATGGAACCATTGCTAAACCCTTGTTTGTTATCAAGTCATTTGCAACAACCATGCCAGAGCAGGGGATTTTTTTCCAGATTTTTAATGTAGATTTTTGTGCATGTTTGAATCAGTTTTGCTTAAATGTTTTGTTTGAGGGGTGACCTCTAGCTCACCCAGAAAGAGCATGCGCCCCATGTTGACTAAGTCCTGAAGCGGCCTGGGTTTGAGTCCGACATGCGGCCCTTTGCTGCGTGTCATTCCCCATCTTTCTCCCCCTTTCATGTCTATCCGCTATACTTTAATAAAGGGAAAAGCCCCAAAATATAATCTTTAAAAAAAAAAAAATACTTTTGGTAGGGATGTAAAAGTTACTGTAGTTTTCCATTTATCAAGCAATTTTCAAGACTCATTGGCTGTGATCTGATTGAAGAACTTTTAGATGTTTTTATATAGGCCTTAGTGGTCCGTTAATAGCATCGCTGAAGTCTCTTTCCCAAAATTCAGCCTTGGTGCAGAATTCTAGCCACTAGAGCCAGTTAAAAGATGAGCTTTCCTTAGGATGTGCCATTTCTGTGTCTGTAGCTTTAAATACTATTGTGAAGGAGAGGGGGGCATGGTGGAAGTTGGGTGTGTGGCCTTCACCAATTGCCGTGCTTTGCTTGTTTGCAAGCCTTGATGTCTCTCTCTTTCTATTAGACGGGCACAATTCTCTAGGCGGGCAAAGCAGAGAAAGGGGAGGTAACCTTTCCCCTTATGATGTCATTAGGGGAAGAATCCAGATCAGCCCATCCAAGCTTTCATTTTCTCAAAGGCAGAGCAGGATACCCAGGGCTCGGTTTACACCTATCGCCATTTCTAGCCCCTGGGGGACCATAGGCAGGCTGGAGCAACTCATATTAATGTTAAAAAAACTCATAATGTGAAATGTTCATGCCATGGGACCTTTTTGTAAGTATTTTTTCACCAGTACAATATCTTGGATTAAATCTCCCACGCTGAGAATTGTCCGGGTAGATAAGGATAATGTTTTTAGTATTTAGAGAATGAGGAAGTATATCCTTTTTTTTTTTTTTTTTTTTTTTTTTTTTTTTTAGCCAGAAAAATATATATATCAAAACCACTTGCACAATGACAGCAATATAAAACACTCAAGACACTTTTATCAGTGTTCTGCTTAAAGTTAATCTTGTAGCCTTGACTTATTTTTAAAGGCTGATTTTTTCTTTTTTTGAAAACTCTCGAGGCAACTGGGATGGCATTGGAAAAGGTGACACCTCATCCCACTGGCAGTGTGCTTACTTATAAATCACATTTCAAGGCAGAATATAAAATGAAATGACTTATTAAGATGTTTTTGCAGCTCTTACCCAACCCTGTCACAGCTCCCAACTAGGGCATGGAATGGTGGTGGGTTTCTATTAAAAAAAAACAAGGAAAAAAACAATTAAATCTTGCTAAGGAAAAATAGTATGGCAATACATACACACACGCACACACACGTGTCAATACACACTTTTTCACATGAAAGCATTGCAGCATTACTTTGCCTTTCAATGTGCGCTCTCATTGTCACCGTGGATGCTTCCTCTGATAGTATGTTGGTAAAATGGACTCAGGGCTGTGCTGAACTTTTCGCTCTCATGTCTGTTAGAGATTACTGCAAATAAAAATAGGAGCACAGTGTCTGTATTACTATATTCACTGACCCCTTTTCCCCTGTATCTGTAAAACATATTACCTTTTCTCATTGAAATTCACCTACACATACTGTAACTGCTTACCAATCGGGGATCATTACATTTTAAGAGCAGCCCTGCCAGGTTATCCAAAACTGGATCATGCAGTGAATGTGAAAGCCCGAATGCTCTGGCTGTTTCTTTCTCTTCTAAACTAAGAGCTGAATCTCTGAAAGGCACCGCTGCCTTTCCTGTTCACAGTCCTCTGTGTATTGCAGCTTGCTTTTTTGTGAAGAGAGATTGGGCTATAAGGGAATCTTGCTGATACACCGGAAAAAAACAGTTTTTCTTATCCCTAATAATCCCAAGGAGGGACCATTTATTACAGCGCCCTGTGCATTTTAAAAATGCTTTGCATTAATCACAGACCTCTCTGGCTGAAGGTCCTCTCAGTTTTAAGATGGTTTATTGAATTGCTGAGGTGCTAAATGCATAGGTGTTTCTGTCTGTTTGTCTGGGAGTTTTTTTTTTCTTATGCAATTTTAAATGTAGCTAGACTATTGCATGCATTGGCATTCCTTCTTGAGAGAAATGAAGTGCTACAGAGTTCCATTATATGTGGTGGTTGAATGCAGCCTATGATGGCTTGTAAGTGCATGAAGGCCACAGATGTGAATAATATCAATAGTACAGAGACAACAGTGTGATTGGGTGTGTATGCTCATGTCTGTGGTTGAGGAGTGAATACATTAATACATTGTGGCCGTTCAAGTATCTGCATGTTTGCAAACCAATTTGCATGTATTCCAATACTTCTGCATGTGCAGGAAATTCTATGTGTGTGTGTTTGCGGGTGTGTATACTGTAGATGTGCAGCATTACTCTTCTTCTTTTATATACCTACCCCTTAAGGGCCAGGCTCCCCAAGACAACAGGGGTCCTAACAGGGCGCAGTCACTCAATGCCAGATCCTGCCACTGAGCACTAAGACTCCTCATGTCCTCACTGCTCATACTCTGCCCTCTGCTCGGCTGTCTCACTGACCGATGAAATGATGAGAAGTGACAGCCAAGGACAGCTCTGTGCTCAGCCACAGCTTTGGAATTGAGTCACCATGCAAAGTAGTGGCCTAGGCACATACGCACTTACTGAGGTAGCAAGACATAAATGTCCGCAGACAGGCATGTGTACATGCAGGCCTGCACGTTCAAACACTTACACAGGTGTGGCTGTGAAATTAATGTTAAAGGTCGCATGGCATGAAAATTTCACTTTATGAGGCTTTTGGCGTTCCCCCAGCCTGCCTAGGGCGCCCCCAGTGGCTAGAAATGGCAATAGGTGTAAACCTGGGTATACTGCTCTGCCTTTGAGAAAATGAAAGCTCATATGGGCCGATCTGGAATCTTGCCCCCAACTCTGCTTACACTACCGGTCAAGGTAGTATACGCGGAGTTGCATTGTTTTTTTTTAACCATGGAAAAGGGGTTTTCAGATTACGTTATGTGCTTACATAATTGCAAAAGGCTTCTCCAATGTTTTCTTAGTTTTTTTTTTTTAAATGATATCAGATTAGTAAAAAGGATGTGCCTTTGGAACATTAGATAAATGGTTGCTGAAAATGGACAATGAAGATAATTACGTTAAAGATCAGCCACCAACTCAGATCATGTATCGATAGTGTATGTTGTGGACATACCAAAATGTTGCATACACTGTTGAATTGGTCAACCAGCCGCATGTTGGACACAGCCACAAATTGCTGTGAAGACTTGATAATTACAACTTCAAGCATGTGGTGGTGTTAACGGTTAAACGGGTGAACCTAACTTCAAGCATCGCATCTGCATATTTTTGTGACAACAGCAATACCCAAATCACCTCGCCAGGCCTCTATTAAGTATAGACTCCTATAAAAAACCTTCATGTTTGATAGATATAGTAGCATTAGTATTTTTAAAAAGGGTACCACTCTTTGTTTTTTGGGCAAATGTGTACAGATATGGAATGGTAATTTCACTAAACCCAAAATGGCTATTGAACTGGTTTTAAAGTGCAAGCCTTTGGTATTCATTGAAATAAACAACAGGAGTGCTCTGCATTTATCTTGATGATGCATTATTGATAAATACATCCCTCCCATTACTCTGGGCCAAAACATGAGGTGATTTGAATCTTGCGAGTCCCAGGTGCTGTAGTGAAACTAATGCAACTACATCTTATTCATAATGAGACGGTGTTACGGGTCCTTCAAAGGCAAGGTTTGTTATATAAAAAATTCATCAGTGAAAAGAACCTCTCCTACATTGAAGCATGATGCATTGCTAAACTGGTAAATCATGTATTATTAAGAGAAAAACAACACCTATCACATTTAAGCGACCTGGGGAAAGTGCAAACCTCACATTGGAACAATTTAGTGTTGGTAATGCTAAATACAAGGTGACATAACAGACTATTGTGAGCAAGATGCAGTAAAATCCCAAATTAATAATAGATGCAGACTTTTGTTTCTGGTGGTGAAATGGGACTTTGACTTTGTAATTTTGCTTCCTCTTTATAGTGGGATTGTGTAGTTTTAAAAGCCAGTGCAATTTTTAAAAGCCACGGGAATTGTTAATACAGATTTTAATGGCAGAATCTGCAATTCCTTTGCTTATGCTTTAGAAGACAATTTAAGTGGAAGCTTTATGGGACACTTAATTTAAGCCATGTGGGCAGTTTGGAAGATTCCATAAAAAGAAGAGACCTTTTACGTTAGAAGAGTGGCGCATTAATACAACAGTTCCATTTCTCAGACAGTTGAAATTAGAGGAAAAATGAATACTAACCTTTGTTGTGAACAAAAACAACAGCATTGAGAAGGGTTCCGCTCTACAGATGGCTATACTTGGATCTTGCTGAGACACTGACACATCTAGACATGAAAGAAGTGAGTCTGGGATGACTTCACAAACTTTGGTGCACTCCATCAGTGTTTAGCTCCCTGGGGCACAAAACAGATCGCGCCTCACACAAGCTGGATTGCATGAGGCCAGTGAGATGCTTGGCCTTGGTACACAGGAGCTGAGGCCTTCAGGGCTGAAACACCAAGCAACAGACAATGATGTCCTCTATCAGTCTCTCTTCTCAAAGCCGATTAGAGTACTGGGGGCCTAGGAGAAGTGACTATATCACCCCTATCCATCTGGAGACAGCTTTTTCTCAGCCAAACCTCCAGACACAAGCTGGCAGAAGTCTGAGGGATATGGCTAAAATCACACACAGAGTAGTTGCAGTTTAGGAAACTTTGCATCGCTGCAGAGTGGTTAACCTTGGAATGGGGAGTGGTGTTTATTGCCTCAATAAATCAGTCTATATTTTGACATAAAAACACAATCTCGACAAAAGCGCAGGTAGTTTTGGTTTGTGTCTGAAAGCTGGTTATATGTTATTTAAGGTCTGTCAAACGGAATGACAAATGTGCACAATCAGTGTGGTTCACGATTAACGTAATAGCCAAGTTTTATATTTGAGTGGGAAGAACTCATTTTTCACTGACACCCCACACTTCCCTGTCACTCACAGATACAGCCATCCTGCTCAAATAGGACCAAATACAAAAATGTCCTGAACTCTTATCTATCTTTCCATCTGCTCTGTTTCAACCTGCCTGGGACGGGGTCAAATAAGTCTAGTGCTACTTTTCTTTCACTTAATTTTCAATAAACAATACAAAAAATTGCTACTAACTAAAATGATATAGCGCATATTATTTAAGAATTATAACTTAGATTATAACGGCATTTTGCATGAATTCAAATTTAAGAAATTAATGATCCGAATCTGTATCTAGATTAGTATCTAGGCCAGACCAGTAGCTCACATTTAGTGATGACTGCATTGCCTACTAAAATGACTTTTAATATTCTAATGATTACATTGAAAATGGTATTATTTTTAGTAGTGAATTCTATGTAGTTTTATACTTTGCGATAATAGTTATGAACATTTGGTCAATAATGTCTGATAATTAAAGCTGAATACATCAGATATAAACTCAAACGATCCTGTTGACAGCTCTGTGTTACTGGCTGCTGGTCTGATGTTGGCTAACACTGAAACTGCCAGAATAAACTGCTGCTCAGTCCTATATGTCCAAAAATCTTGATTACATTAATTAAAATAGTGATTAAGATATCGGTGTGATTTTTCTAAAAATATAGCAAGGATTCCAACTGTTATGTATTAGGGGACCATTGTTGCTGGCGAGCTAACCGTTAACTAGTTAGCTGGCATGGTCAGTCAAAATAGCTCCCAAAGCTTTCTCTGTTTTCTCAATACTGCTCAGTAGAGGCATTTTGTTCACCATTACACACCATTCTGTACAATAAAGTTATTACTTTTAGATAGTTTGGTTGCTAACGGAACATTCATGGCTGTATAGTGTGACCTTTTCACTCGCATTTGCGACTAAAATAGATGTGTGCAAACTGTAAAATGTATTTAGAAGGGTGCAGATAACCGACATTAGGGTATCCCCTGTACAGGTAAAGCCGCCTACACATGAGCCGCGCTGAACCACTGCAACTAAAACCACAAGCAACGACGTATACCTGCGCCACAATTTGTCACTGTGCTCTGCGCCCTACCGTTAATACAATTTTCTTTTAACACATCCATGACCCTACCTCGCACTTTTAACTTTGATCTTTTGGTTTCACAGCGACAGTAAAACTGCATTTAAGCCAAACTGTGTTAATTCAGTGTACTGATCAGTAGAAATTGTATTTTAAAATAGAAAACATTGCACTTCATAACGCTTTGTATTTACAACAGGTGTTGTAATGAAATGTATCATTGCGCACCAACAGTAATAGCAGTTACCTTATGTAAGTCACTCTATCATCTGACTGGAGTGAATTCTCCAAAGGTCTGTCTGGATTTAGTGGGACATTTGTTGTACAATGTAAAGTTTAAAGTATATATTGTAAATATTGAAGGTATACATTACAGTTTCAAAATCCGCTCCTAAATTGTTTTACTTAGGAGCACATGTGCTTCTTGCGAAAAAAAAATGAGCATTGAACCCTGACATATAGTTCACACAAAAGACCTCTCTCACATATACACAAAAGTACTGTACCGTATAGACCGACCATAAAACTTTGTACACACATACTACAAACCCCAATTCCAGTTAGGTTGGGACGTTGTGTTGAAAGTAAATAAAAACAGAACACAATGATTTGCAAATCCTTTTCAACCTATATTCAATTGAATACACTACAAAGTCAATGTTAATGTTTTTTTGGCAAATATTCACTCATTTTGAATTTGATGACCACATTCCAAACCAAAGCTGGGACAGCAATATGTTTACCACTGTGTTACATCACCTTTCCTTTTAACACTCAATAAGAATTTGGGAACTGAGGACACTAATTGTTAAAGCTCTGTAGGTGGAATTCTTTGCCATTCTTGTTTGATGTAGGACTTTTTGTATGAAATTTGCGCTTCATAATGCACCACACATTTTCAATGGGAGACATTTCTTTACTGCAGGCAGGTCAGTCTAGTACCTGCACTCGTTTACTATGAAGCCACGCTGTTGTAACGTGCAGAATGTGGCTTGGCGTTGTCTTTCTGAAATAAGCAGGGACGTCCCTGAAAAAGTTGTTGCTTGGATGGCAGCATTTGTTGCTCCAAAACCTGTTTGTACCTTTCAGCATTAATGATGCCTTCACAGATGTGCAAGTTACCCATGCCATGGGCACTAACATACCCCCATACAAGGGGTGGTGGGCGGAAATCGATGCTGCAAAATATTGCGATATTTTCCAATGACAAAACTGTATCAGCAGGAATCAATCTTTTATTGTATAAGTTGCACATGAGAATTTAACTTTTTAGTACTGAAATAATTAAATCAACTGCTTTTTTGATTCACTAGATCATAAGATGAACAAACAGAGGAATATTTTTTAGATAAAACAGATGTTGGAGTTTTCCTTTGGAGAATCAGTGTGAATTTGGAAAACGGGTACTAAATTGCAACATATCAAAGAATGTTGCACTATAATTAAAATCGCTATAACATTGTGACATTACAAGTATTGTGATTATATCATATTGTGGGGCCTCTGGTAATTCCCACCCCTACCCCATACCATCAGAATTGGCGCTGATAACAATCTGGTTGGTCCTTTTCCTCTTTGGCCCGGAGGACATGACTTCCACGATATCCAAAAACGATTTAAAATGTGGACTCCTCAGACCACAGTACACTTTTTCACTCTGTCAGTCCATCTCAGATGAGCTCGGGCCCAGAAAAGCTGGCGGAACTGTGTTAACTGGCAATGGTTTTCCAAAGTGTTCCTGAGCAAACATGGTAATATCCTTTACATAATGTCTGTTTTAAATGCAGTGCTGCCTGGAGGATCGAATGCCACAGGCATTCAATGTTGGTTTTTGGTCTTGCCCTTTACGTGCAGAGTTTTCTCCAGATTCTCTGAATCTTTTGATGATGTCATGAACTGTAGATGATAAAATACCTTAATTACTTGCAATTGTACATTGAGAAATGTCTATCTTAAACTTTTGGTTGCTCACACAGTTGTTCACAAAGGAGTGAACCACGCTGCCTCCTTGCTTGCGAACGACTGAGCCTTTTGGGGATGCTCTTTTTATACCCAATCATGACACTCATCTGTTTGAAATTAACCTGTTCACCTGTGGAATGTTTTGTACAGGTGTATTTTGAGCATTCCTCAACTTTCCTAGTCTTCTGTTGATTCTGTTCCAGCTTTTTTGGAAAGTGTTGCAGGCATCATCAAATTCAACTTCAGTGGAATTGGGGTTTGTACATCAAACAAGGACATTTCCATATATGATATGCTGTAGGGTAATTGAGTTTGCTTTAAGCATTTTTATATTCTTTCACACGTAAGCTACACCTCATACCTAACATGTAATTGCAAGGAAGAAATATTGGCTCCAACTTGACATATATAATCCACAATGCCCCCCAGCTATGTACATTTTCTGTCCAGTAACACTTCATTCATTTAAAGTACAGGCAGGGAAGGTATAAAAGTGTTCACTGCAGGAAACCATGCAGCCAATTGTTCCAGGAAATGACCATTCGGTACAGAGAGAACTGTCAACTTAATCAGACCTGAAAAAAGCATAGTTTGTTTGAGAGACTGACAGCCAATGTCTAGGAAAGGTGCTGATGTCAAACCATCCAGGCTTCACCAAGACACATACTCCAACTCCTGCATAATATTCATACAAGAAGTATTTTGGCATATTAATTTACAGGTGTTTTTTTGTTTCATATTAGTTGTACAATTATGATAAGGTGTGCTTTTCCAAACACATTTAGTTCTGATATACACAGGCTCCAACAGACACTACAGTATGCTAAACTTCTGTCCTCTGTAGTACACTGTAGTCAATTTTACCGGTAAATACTTTGTCAGCCAATCAGAATGAGCTATGAATTTTTTGGCAGATGTCAGAACACAGCTCTGCATTTATTTTTCTTCAGTGCCTGAAGACCCAACATCAAGATGACAAAACCATAGCCTAGAAAGACCCTTTTTCTGCTTGTAGCTTGTCTCAGTGAGTCAGTGTCCTTCCTGCCTTGCCTAACTAGTAGCAGCAAGAATCATCAGTGAAATAGACAGAACCTGGTCATCCTGCCGCTCCATGATCACTGATTGATGATGTGATATTGATAAAATTAGATATACTATTTTTAAATACTCTGACCCTATACTTGTTCAATCTGGTCCAAGCATTGAGCAGCGAAGGAGCAACCGAGCTTTCCTAAAAGAATACTATGAAAGAAACTTTTTTTGTAAGGTGAGGATTACACAATACCTAATCAGACTATGGCAGGCATCGAACATGTTTATTCGAAAGGCAGTGATGGTAAAACTCCATGGGAGCTGTATATTTTGCTTTTGTCATTGTGAAGTTTTCAAATTGTGATACTGAACTGCTATAGTAGACACTCATTTATCTTAGAATATGAATAGTAAACACCAGATGGAAAGTTTTTTTTCCCCCCCAGAAAGAAACCCTCAATAATAGATCACATAATGCATGTGTCACAAAAGCTAGTGTAACATTGTCTATCCCAGTAGTGGCATCGGGTTCTTTTAAATATATGATTTTAAAACATATATTTGACTCTTCTAACCATTGCTTTGAAACAAATGTAGCAGTGTGAACATTACAATAGTTCCCTCTAAATTTGGTGGTGTTGAAGAAAAATAGAGCAGAATCTCAACAAGGCAAAACATGTGAGCAGATATGTCAGAGTTTGAGTTAAATGTTATGTATATGCCTTCAGTGTATTTTGTCTTTTTGATCTAGCTTCCAGCAGGAGTGCTTTTTCTGCTACCGTATTACCACCCATTCAGCTTCACTTACTGTTAATCAACTTTCCTTCAATGTTGACAGAGTTTTACAGCAGTAGGAAACAATAAGTGGAAAGAGTAGAGTGCATGGCCCGCTAATGGGACCATTTTATTCCATTTAAAAGGGCAATATTCAGCCCAGCTGTTTAAATAAGCATTGCTAATGTACCTTAGGGGCTTGGCGAGGTGCATTATCTACCAAACAGGGCTCCATCTGGTAGAGGCACACTGATTTTTATTTTTATTCCCTACTGTTTTTACTCAGGTTTGTTTTATGGAGAAGAGGGCAACCATACCGCTATAGCTCTATGTAGTTTAAGAATCACCGCGGTTCTCTCTCGCTCTCTCTCTCTCTGTGTGAGTGTGTGAACGAAGCAATGCCAGAGCTGAGCCTGATGTTTACTGCTTCCCCAATGTTCCCTCTAAAAAAAACAAATCAAGACTTGCTTCACACTCTTTCAAGCATATTTGTGTACACTGAAACCATGCAAACCAGTGACTGGAAAACAACAAGCAATTTCTCTAAAGACTAAAATTTCCCCTTTCACAGGAGATTTTGGTTGCCAGCTGGGGAAACATGGATGATATTGTAGCCCCCTGAGCAAGGTATTTAAATGAGGCTGCCACATCTGTGTTTGCTCGGCTACAGGGGGTAGATCTTGCTACATGCCAAGGAGCCAGAGGCTGGGATGATGAGCTTGTGAGGTCTGTGTTCAGCTTGGTCAGTTTCTCTCTGACTTCAATCAGATTCTCTGTTAGAGGAATTTAATTTGCATCATACGCCTCACCGGTCAAGTCTCCCATTTTATCAAAGCATTTTCAGAGGCATCACCCCTACTGACTTCTCTCAGCCTGGTCTGAAATGCACCTTGGCATTTAACCTTTAAGATGGAATTCAGTGGTGAAAATGTTGCCTCGGCTATTTTGTTTCAAGAGCAAAATCATTTTTTTTTTTACTATTCTGTGCACTGTATATTGTGGCTAAGCTTAGTTACACAGGAAGGCAGACATAATGTCAGAATTACTTAACCCACTCGAGAGCTGATTTTGACCCAGTCTGTCAACCCAGTCAGAGGTATCCCTCCTCCCTCTCTTTCAGAGTCTGCCTATCACAGAAAAGAGACTGTCAGGGTGATGCACCACCGTCAACTAACCTAATTGGACATGAAATGTTATTAGCCCCCTAGCTACTGAGGTGCAAGTTTATTGGGGCCTGTCATTACATATTCTCATCTCCTGATTGGGGATAGGTGACCATGGATTATCATCACTGCTTGAGATAATGCTAACTTCCTTTTCCTGACAGCTGAAATCTGTGCACCTTGGTCCCATTATGTGTTCCAATATGGTGATAAATGAGGGAGGGGAAGGTTTTAACAAACTCCAATCCCCAGTCTCCTTTATGCCTTCATGAAGCACTCATCAAGCAAGGTACCAAGAGGGAAGCGCTCTGGGTGATCATTTCTCCTACAGTCATTAGATTGGAGTAATCACTGCAGGTGGTTTAGAGGCCAGGTCCAGTCAGCTGTAGAAAACATGCAACACAGCTGTCTCTTGGTACAACTCATTGCTTGAGCTCCGCATTACATGATCATCACCGCAAAGCTGGCAAAGCACATGGGTAGTGACATTTTGTTGGGCAAGGTCTTTTGAAACCTCTCCTGGCTCCAAGTTAATCCATTTTGCTTTTTTGGTATTTTTTTTGGCAGACAGTGTGTACATACTGTATTTATGTTTTACACAGTGATTTGCAAATCCTTTTCAACCTATAGTCAATTGAATACACTATAAAGACAAGATATTTAATGTTCAAACTGAAACACCTTTTTGTTTTTTTAAGCCCCTGACATGTCCAGAGGGATGAGCGCTGTGCAACTTTATAAGGGGATTTTTTTGTACGAGCTACCCAGGGATGCAAAAAGAATTTCAGCCCTGGCTGACAATAAAGTTGTATTGTTAAAATAGTGTACATCATAACAGAAACCTGTTGTCTCTGTGTGTGTGGTTTCTAGTGTGTGGGAGAGTTCATGTATAAATTATGAACTATACAGCCCCTCCCAAAAAGCAGATGAAAGGTTCTTCTCACTATGGAGGAATACTACTAATTCTTACTCAATTCCATGTAATGTTAATATTTTGTTAAACGCCCCAAGGCATTACAATTTCACTATATTTTTAACATTAATATGAGTTTCCCCAGCTTGCCTGTAGTCCACCAGGGGCTAGAAATGCAAACCAAGTCCTGGGTATTCTGCTCTGCCTTTGAGAAAATTAAGATTCCAGATTACCTCCCCTTTCTCTGCTTTGCCTGCCCAGAGAATTTGGCCCACCCATGGGAGAGAGACATCATGGCTTTCAAACGGGTAAAGTGGCAGTTGGTCAAGGCCACACCCCCAGCCTCCACCTTGCCCCCCCTCTCTATCTCTTCCTCAAAAGCTACAGGCTCAGAAATGGCACGTCCTAAGGAAAGCTCATTGTGGGACAGTCTCTAATTTCATGGGACCTTTTAAATGTCGAACCCTATATCTACATTTCTTATTCATTTTCCGTGATGATTACATCTAAACTTGAGCTTGTGCTTTACCAGTGAACTAGTGAATGACAGTGAGGGCAGTGTGTTGAGAGACAAAATTTCCACCATTTGCCTAGTTTATTACAGACTATACCTCATATCCACACTGATACATCTACATGGACTGCAGATGAATGGGCTTGTATAGGGATTATCCCATTTAAAATAGTCCATTGGTGAGTGTCACATTCAACACATTGCATTTGGTCCGAGCCAAAGAATGATAGCAATGTATACTTTGACTAGTACGTATAGTTCTGGCATTTATTTTGTTTTTATTTTTGTCTCCATGTACTTCCCCTCTGGCTGGTCTTGCCTTTCTCTGAGTTCATGTGAGCAGTGATGCATGGTGACCAGATGGAATAATTACCAATTTTTGGCTCCTTTGTGCAAGAGTGCACATTTCTTTGCTGAAGCCACGACCACCACCACCTAGACCAATCATTTGACAGATTAGTAAAAGCAGAGGGTGAGCTGTTGTAATTTATTTTAATCTTACCTGGACAGTCCTGTGTGTGTGTGTGTGTGTGTGTGTGTGTGTGTGTGTGTGTGTGTGTGTGTGTGTGTGTGGTGTGGATGGGTGTGTGTGTGTGGGTGTGTGTTCTTAACTGAAGTATTACAAGCACTCTGATGACAGGTGACAATCTCTTGATGGTTAGGGTAGTTCTGAGCCAGGATGTTGATGATTATAACTAGTTTATCTTGTGTTGTGTGAGAATATGTGAGTGTGTGCCTGTGTGTTGAGCGAGCGTTCCACTTGGGCATCAGAGAGTGATGAGCCGTAGAAAGTATAAGACATGTAATCAGTGGTGCTGTTCATCTCTCCATTTGGGTGAGTAAAATCCTTAGGGGCAAGTATAGAGTTTTTGATAACCCCTGAGGCCCCAAAGCACGGTAGCGTCTCATGCCTGCCTCTTTAGAGCTTTGTAATGCTCACACAAGAGAGGAGCTGATGCAAAAAGAAGGGCCCCTACAGAGTAGATTTTCTTTCATATCACTCTCCTTCTTTCTGCATCTGCTCGGCACTGCAAACAATCTTGCACAGTCTCTTTTACTTCGCCGCTTAGGACACGCTACCTGTCCTGGCTCGTCTTTCCTCACTTGCTGATACAGCTCCCCCCCCCCCCCCCCCACCCCTGTTGGGCCTTTTTATTATTCTGTTGTTGAATATACTGCATCCAATTGTGCCAAAGAAGTTGGTTTGCCATAATATGAAAATCTGACCTCATCTTGCGGAGGTCATGGGCAATAAACACCTGACAAGAGGGTGGGCTGACGGAGCTTCAAATTCTAATCTTCTCTTAGCACCGTGTTGGTTCGCAGTGTTACCAGGGTCAGCTCGCTTCCCCCTCCCAGTGGTCAGTTCTAGACAGAAGAGTGTGGAGCATTTTATTTCCATGCCTCCGCCTTTGCCCCTTCACTAGCATCAGATTTATTGATATTGACCTTTTGCTGAAATTAAGCGTGTAGATCCCTGAACAGCGAGAGCAAAGTTTAAACCAATTAAAGAGCACTTCACCAATCAGCAAGGCAAGGCTAGAGCTGTCTCACAGGCTAGCCTGGTGAAATTAAAATCATTTGCACTGTATCAAAACCTGTTCACAGGGCAAATGGTGACTAAGTAATCCGATTACCATCTGATTGCCATCTAAAAAAAGAGCAAAGGATCTCCTTGGGCCTTGGACTATTACGATATAAATAACAATAAAGAATACTGGCACCTACAGTCACCTCCGGGGACCTATACAAATATTACTAAATGAGTCCTTTGCTGTCTGAATGCAAAACAAATTGAATTATGATTCTGCTGTTTGAGTCTTAACATAATTGTTTGCAATCTAATGTGTTCCAAGTGGCTTCTTATGCCCTCTTTAGATGAACTGAGGAGAGGAATCACTGATATTTAACGAAGACATCAGAGTAATTTTTACAATATTATTTTTATTTCTTTTCAGCTGTTTAATGCACTTTTAAAATTTACACACAAAACACCTGGGTGGTAATGCCAGGAAACAATATTGTAAAATAATCGGGGTAGACTAAATACTAATGGACACAGATTTTATTAATAAACTACCAGTACATTAACATGCTAGATAAACATGATTTATTTGCTAAACTGGGTTTATAATATGTTTTCTGATGGTAGCAGTGCCATAACTACTTGTAGTTGTATCCAAATGAAAACTATTTAAACGATATTCCCCAAAAATATTAAACCAAAATGAGTTCACAAAGTTGTTCAAATAAGATTCCTCTGCTTTGTGTCAGGTTGAGGAGCTTCATCATCCAGATGGAGCTCAATAGCATATTGATGCTACTTTACATTGAAAGGAGGTGGTTTGGGGCCTCGTGGACAGGAGCCATCCTGTATACTGGACACACAACTATGGGAGACAGTGTGATGCGTTAGAATCTGGGCAACCCTTTTTTCTTATTCTGCTGACTGAATTTCTTTAGGTTATTCGTCCAACCAGGATGGAACACACGAGAAGATTTGGATTAGGGTTTCCTGCCTTGCATTGAAGGTAGGACTATTCAGCGTTCATTGGCAGATCATAATAAATGACAAGGCTCATAAGGGAATTTACGTAAGTGGGTGCCCTGTTATGAGGTTGCCAGAAATATGTTCTCTCTGGGGGTTTGAAATTTGCCCATTTGTGGTCAGAATTCAGCTTAAAGCAGCTTAAAAGTAAAATTGAATACCTGTTGGTCTGACATGTTCGTGTTATTGTACATGGTTCAAAATGACGTATTAAGTTCTCATGGCTGGCAGTATTTGTGGGGATGTTACAGCCCCTATGACAACATAAAAGGCCACCTCTTTAGAAGACACCAAAAGTGTGGTCCCCTCAAAATGTGATGTTTCTTCCCTGGGTGACACACATGCCGCTCTGTGCCAATTGCCTTTTTGGAAAGAGAGGCAGTTATGTTATAACAGTGTTGTAAGCAGCAGCAGTCAATACACTTCACTTTCTTATTCTGTGGTTGGAGTGTTGGCTGAAAGCCTAGCAGCCACTTTCCAAAATAATTCTGTTAGTTCCCATTTTCACTGCTATGACAGTCCTTGTTGTCTTTGAAGATGAGGTCAGCCTCCCGTGTCCTTCATGCGTGTCAGTCCTTCCTCACACATCAATCTTGTCTTTTTAATGCCATTACCTCTGCTGTGTTTTAAAAGGCTCCCCCTCTGTTTTCTTAATATAGATCCCCTTCTCTAATGGATCTTCAACAGTTAGTAATTTGCGTATCCCTATATAGCGCTGCTTTTGTTCATCTAGTCGGGCTGTAGTTGAGCGACTTTGAACTTTCCTATTCTTCTCTGAGGCCCAGCTGCTCCCCAGGTGGTGGCTGTGTGTGTTCTGCATATAAACGTACCTGTCAGTCCTAAAGACACGGTGTACAGTTCAACACAGCGCCCTGCTACTGTCAGAATACAGAGGCCTTTACCAGGGCAATGCAAATGGAGGGAAGAACATGAAACTGTGCCTTAAGTGCATTTAGATTGCAAACGGGGTACAGGGATTGTAGTAGAGTATTTTTGAGGGCCAGCAGGGGTGCCCTGCTCAATAGTGCATCAGCAATGGGGGAAAGCTGTCTTTCCAACCTACTCTCTTCATCACACTAGCATGGCCTGGCTTATGTATGTGCATATACTCATTTGCATCCATTCACAAGTTTATTTGTTCCTTTTCTTAAAATGATAAGCAGACATTTGGTGGTGGACTTGGCTGTTAACAAATTGGATCTTTTTCTTCTTGAATTTCTTCTCAAATTGTATCTTTTTAACTCACATTTCATTTCATTTTTCATACTTATTTAAAAACAACTAACACTTAATTTTAAGGTCTGTGCTTACAACTGACATGACACTGTCATAACCATGACACAACACATGTCATGAACATGAAGTAGACTTCATGTTTATGACTGTTTGAGTTGTTTGTGTTTTGACAACTCCACATTAACCAAGACAACAATCTCTGTTATGACAAATTGAAAGCAATACAATAAATATATATATAACCTGTCAATGGCTTTGTTATAACTTCCACGACCATTATAATTCAAGTAAAGCAAACTTTGTATTTACATTCATACATTTTTATTATATTTCAATACCTAATGAATACATTTCATTAGGGTCAGGGAGACAAAAAGCGTGCAGCATGCTACTACCAAGATCTTATGATGTTTGGGATTGGCTGTCTAATGTTACACGTTGCAGAGACAGGCAGGAAATACTCTACATTACACATAGACGTGCTCATGTAGTAGTAGCTGAAAAAGATATGCTCTGTAATGTGTAATTTTGTAATTTATTTTTATTTTGTAAAATTGTTATCTAAAAAAGTATAGTTTGGGAACCGTTATTAAACACAGTATTGGTTGAAATATTTTTTTACAATACCCAACCCTAGTCACAAAATATTCAGTATGAGACCAAGTTGATGCCAATGAATGCAATACGGAGATGATTTAGGAGTTTTGAACTGATAGCATTAGCTACAGGCTACTTATTGCTAACGTAACCACTCATTGTAGTTAGCTGCTGTTATGTAGTTAACTCATTTAGCTGTACAGCTGTCAAATTTTATGAACATTTTATTTTTTCAAAATGGTTTTGTGGGCTGATTCTTTAACTAGGCACCCATTGTGATATCTTATACAGCCATGGTCATTTAATTTAATGACAAGTGAAACATTACTATTAAATCGGTCACAGCTTCAGTTTACCTTCAAGGAAACACTGAGGAAAATGTTGACACAGTGTAACAACTGCGGGTGTGTGAAATTATTTGTCTGATACAGCGTTCACGTAGTAATCTAAATAAACAAAAGATAGATAAAAATAGAACAATACAGTTGGAGCCGCACTGTGAACATGGCACTTGACTAGGGAATGCAACATGACAGCAGTCACAGGGGTGATATAAAGTGACGGAGCTTCCCTTGCAGGTATAAACTGTACTTCTGCACAAACATCTGTTTGATTGTCAGGCTGTCTAACCCACCGCTTACACAATTTAAGATAGTTGCACTTTCATGCAGCAGTACAAGTGTATCTAAGTACAACATGTTCACTGTTAGATGTCTGTTGCTAACATAAGCTCACTGATCTTCTCCCAGTTAAACAACATAAGCTCTGGATAGATGAGCAGATCCACTGGGAACAGAAAAAAGGCATATAACAGCACTGTTACTGCTATCCAAACTAGGAATTAGTAGTAATTCGAAGAATTAGACTATTTGCCAACAATGCACAAAGTAGGCTACCCGTCTTTGTGTTTCCCATGTGACACGGCTAGCAAACAGACGTGCTTGTGTTTCATTATAGCTTCTTTTGAACAAAGGGTGGTTCTTTAAATTGCTTTAAAGAGCTTACATATCATATTGTCTCCATATTCCAATTGCCATATACAGCTGCACCTGATCATTTTAACAAAGACATTGGGGATTTGTTTTGCAGCTCCTATGAGTCTTACACATGTGCATGTTGTTTGTTAAATAATAGCCTTGATAAACTTTGACAAAATTCTAATTAACTTTGAATTTGGCTGACATACAGTATGTTCACATCTTTAACATATAGTGATATTTTCTTTGATTTAGACCTCAAGATACTTAAGCAACCTTTCAATCTCCTGTAAAGGGGGATACTGCTTTTTTGATGCCAAAGCAGGTCAAAGAGGGGAAAAAAGTGGAAGTCATTCTTTCAGTAGTGCACATCAAATAAAGCAGATCAAAGTGAAACATTAAGAACAGAAATTCATCTGTAAAGTTTTCCCCCAACTGGAACTGTGTGTGCATCTGGATATCTGTGTGTGTGTGTGTGTGTGTGTGTGTGTGTGTGTCTGTGTCTGTGTCTGTGTGTCTGTGTTTCTTTTGTTATCTAACTGACAAGGAAACATCAAACAAATTTTCTGTTGCTTGAAGATGTTTTGTCTGTCACATGAAAGTGATCACATTTATTAAGAAACCACTGAATCCCACTGTATGTGTGTGTGTATATATATATATATAATATTTGATTTGATTTTTATATTTTCTGTTATCAAACCACCGGTACTGTGAGTGTTGATTTGTAAGGTTGTCAAATTCTAGATTCACTCCTGCAACCGCTACCCTTTCATCCCAAACTCATGTGGCTTGGCGTCTATTGCAATCCAATGCAAAGCTGCAGCGTGATTCAGTCGAATGTTTACAACCTTCTCATATACCATTGATCTACGCTGCACAGGAGGCTTAGTACATACTCTGTATGCTTGGCAGTGGAGAGCTTCTGACCTTCTATTGACAGTTCTTATATGGGGTGTCACCTTGTGGATCAATTCCCCCTCCACAGTAGAAACTGAATGCCACCCCACCTCCAGGGAGCCAGCGTACACAGCGTGTCAAAATTCCATATGGATGATTGGGGGGGGGGATGGAAATCTAATCATTCCCCCAATGCTCCGAATAAATCTGCCTGCAAAGCATTATTCCAATCAAAAACATAATCTCCTAAATGTTTGTATTCATCAACCCTGTCACCTCTCCTAATCCGCGCCTTTGCTCACTTCTCATTGGCATCCTGAACCTAAATGCTGCTTTCCACATAAAGTCATGAATATTTAACATCGCTGCTGAGTCATAGGAGAACAATTTTCATGCCAGCACCTAACAACAAAAGATTTCCATTTTTTAACATGTAAATATGGCAGAGACAATTACAAAGCAACAACAAGAGGCTTTTATTCCATCAGTGATTCACAACCCTAATCCCTCCTCTCAGGCGATTTGTCCTCCCACTGGTGGAGATTGAAAATGTGACGTGTCTGCAGCTTATGGCCCAAACTGCCATACCCTATTCATACATTATTTGTTTATTATTCTCTTCGACCTTTCTTTTCCCTTGGCCCCATGACAAATTGTTGTGAAATTTCTTGACTGATATACAGTCCAATGTGTGTTGAATTCAGAGTGTACTAAACCATACCTGCTTAGATATTCTTGTATAAGATTTACTTTGAGGGCAAATAAACGAAACTGCTCATTCTGGAGAAAAGGGAAAACATTCTGCTGTAAAATTAAAGGGCGATGTACCACTGCTCTTTGAGAAGTGGTGGCGAGTGAGCAATCTAAACCCATAGGAAGTGACTTTTTTTAGCTAGAGGCGTAAGGTGAGAGAGTGAGGCCGGGCTGAACCATCAGGCCGTGGCCTCTGTTCATTATCCCTAAATGATACTAGGTTCACTACAGTTCCCAGATCAAGGGGACTGTGGAGGTTGGAGTCGTGATTGATCACCACAGGAAATGTTGCATGAGCTAAAATCCACAGGGGCACTCAGTGGTCAGCTGAAGTGTGACAATGGTCATGACGTGCCATAAAGGATCATTAGAGAAAAGAGGTTTTTGTAGCCCGATTCTATTAATGGAGTACGACCATTTTCAGTATGCCAGTTTGAATTTTTAAGTAAATCATGACTAGCCTGTAAAAGAACTCAAATGTTGAACTACAGTTGAAGAAATTATGGTAAGGAGAGTTGTATCAAAATAAATAGGGAACAAAAAATACACATTTGAAGCTATCAATCTGTCTGAATGTCTGTGATGAGGATATTTTTTTTATTTTCGCTCTGTTTATTTTAATTAAACAATTAATCTCTGTTTGATTGCAGCGCTTACAAAATGTATAAGCCAAATGGTGTAGTGAAATGCAAGCTATCAAATTGCATTTGTCTGTGAGAAATGTTCCTTGTTTAATCCCTAATGAGACAATTGATTTTATTTGACACATATTGACTTCTGTTGTTTCTTTATTTTTGCTCCAGCAAACTCTACCAACTGCTAGGCATTAGCTAGAAAAAAAGACTCTGCCTTAAGATGTGGTTCGCCAGCTGTGTAGGATGCTGCATTCTCATGCTTTAGCATATACATTATGCAGCGTATTGTCCCGCAGCGATTGAATAATTTTAGAACCACACTGTGTCAGTGCTACAGTCTTGTTACTGCTTCAGGCACTGGAGAACTACTCACCCCTTGTGATATACCTGGCTTTGTTTTGTTTAAAATGAACTTGTTGTACATGAAATATAGACTGTTTTGCTAGTTTTTAAAACCAAAAGGAGCTGTCATGAATCATACTAGACTTTAGTAGGAATCACTGACTGACAGATGTTCAAGCACAAATAGAAACAAGCTAATGAGACATTCATAATATCCCATATCCATTGCACATTAACACCCATTGGTACAATACAAAAAGAGATTAGCCACTGCTAATCAATTAACTACTCAAAAGCATGAATAATGTTACGGCAGAGGATCAGCAAGCGGCATTTTGTAAGTTAGGGGACGTGCCACCACTCAGATAAACCTGTCCATTAATAACAGAATCCAAGCAATTTGCTTTGCTCAGCCTTCCTCCCTGGGCTGTACTTCATATTAAACATTATAAAACTACATCAGTAGTACAGTCATGAAGACTAGAATCCTTTGCCCCCTGTACAGTCCAGTATTTCCTATCTGGAATAGTGCATTGGGAGCCAAGGTGTATTGTCTTTCTTTTATGTTATTAATGATACTATGGTCTAGTCCCTGTCAGAGCAGGATGAATTGGTCGGCAATGAACCCTGCAAAAGAGTCAACGACTTTGCATCAATCCATCTGAAGTGAACTTCAACCACTAAAGATACACTACCAATCAAAAGTTTGTGGTAACTTTCAAATTTCCATACCACTCTATTATAGACAGAATACCAGCTAATCTGATTGGGTGGCTGATCTTTAATGTAATATCTACATTGTCTATTATCAGCAACCATTTATCCAATGTTCCAAAGGCACATTCCGTGTACTAATCTGATATCATTTAAAAAAAACTAACTGAGACAAAATTGGAGAACCCTTTTTGCAGTTATGTAAGGACATAATGTGATGTGAAAACCGCTCTGAAAACAATGCAACTGATCTCATCCGTCCGTGCGCCGGACGCATGGATCAAAAGGGTTGTACTTGTGTCTTTATTAAGTCATAGGTATGTTTTGGGCGTAAAATGCAATAAACCAACCAGAGTGTCAACTCCCGTTCTTGCTAGTATGATGGCAGATTTGCATTGTAAAATTTGTATTTGTAATCTTTTGCGTGTGTGTGCTGCTGCACTTCCCTATGTGTGTGTAACAAGTGTAGTTTGCTAGCGCTCTGCATAAGCCTAGGCACATTTAATAATTTGCTGTTAAAATAACAGTGAAATGCTGCGCTATAGATCAGGTTTTTGTTGGTCAATGGAACGATCATGTCCTGCCTAAAGATAGCAATACGCCAAGAATTCACCTGAACACACTTTCCTGTAAGACCAGCATGCCCATGGGCGCAAAGATGCCAAAAGTGCATTTGCTATTTAAACAAAGTGGGCGCAAGACGGTTTTAAAATATCAAAGACACTTGCGTCAGGCTTTGCGCCGCGCTGGGTGCAAGAAAGGGCCCAAGATCTGAATCACTGAATACTGTAGTGGGCACCTCTTACTGCGTTGGGTGCAAAATGGCCAGTTACACTTCAAATTATCTTAAAACTAATTACATCTAAAAAGATACATACATACATACGGTGAATGTAGAAGGAGTGAATGTAGCCCTCGCCCGGGAGGCATTGATGTTGTCAGACAGCGTCCACAGTTCATTGGACATTTTTACCCTGAACAGTAAGACCCTCCCATTGGCGAGTCAACAGGGGTGGCCAAATCACTGCCCATCCCCTCGTCCTGGCTTCCAGCTGTGGCTCTTCTCCTGTTCCATAACCAGCAGGAGGCTCTTTCTGCTGTCTCCCCCATCCTGTGAGCTGCTGACTTCCTCTCATTCCAATGGCTGTGAGCATTCTCCATACTGACTGGGCAGGGAATCATCTACAGCAAACCTCAACTACATGTGCAGTGTTAGCACACTGGTTTAATATTCTGTCCAGTTACATTAGTCTCCGTAAGAAGTTGCCTGTCATCTCCATATTCTTCACCCTTTTTTGTGGTTTGACTGTTAAAGCACTTTTTAGAGATACTCTTTATCTCCACAGGACCTTGTTTTCCATCATGTTATCAGCTGTGGCTCTGCTTTTCTTTCTTACCATAGATCTGCACCAAAGCTCAGTAGCTTCATTGTTAAAAGGCAGTATGGTTTCTCCCTGTCCCTTCTCTCTCTCTCTCTCTCTCTCTCTCTCTCTCTCTCTCTCTCTCTCTCTCTCTATCTATCTCTGTCCTACTTGTCTTTATTCAAATAAACAATGTGCAAGTGTGGTTCACATGGTTGTCCTCCTAAAGGGTGCATTGGCTTATTCGTTAAGACGCAAAGCTTGCGGTTTACTCCAACTAACGTGATTGACAGAACGCCTCTTTTCTGACTGCTCTCTTTCCTCTCTCACCTGTCACAGCTCTGTTCATCCCACTGACATCCCACCAACTCTCTCTCCCTGGATCAAAGGATTAAGCCTGGGAGGACAGCAATTGCTCTGCTTTACCTGGAAGAAAAATGTTAATCACAACGCAGATATATTAAATCCTGATCATCGTAATAAGGAGATACTTTTTCTGCAAATATGCAGCAATTATGGTGCATGGATTTGAATGTATTGTGTATGTATGTGTATTCACACAGCATTAATAGAACATTTAGAGCAGTGTCATTGGGGGCTTATAGTGTGATAGTGCTTTCTGAAATTCCATCATCCAGCCATCATGAAGATTTGCTAAAACAAACGCACAAGTTTTTAAGGTGGTATTGGAGTAAAAATATGGGGACTTTAAACCATCTGCTAACATCAGTGTGCATGCACACCTCATTCACAGCTGGTCATTATAAACTGTAATCTAAATGAAAAACTCCTGTGATAGCCAGAAAAGAAATTAATAATACAAAACTGTATATGGAGGAACACGCAACTTTTGAAAGATAGAAATAATAAACCTATATTTCTAATTGGAGTAACCAAAAAATATTTCAAAAGTAATTACTTGACTGCGCACTTAAAACAAGTAACAGTACTTTACTTTTGCTGAGCAGCAGCAACGAAAGCCTCTGCTGCCACAAGTGGTTGAGTGCTGGCATATTTAATGCTGCTCATATACAATGGCTACGGAAAGTATTCAGACCCCTTTTAAATTTTTTATTTCATTTTTCAGTTTCATTGCAGCCATTTTCCAAAAATCAAAAAAGTTCATTTTATTTCTCATTAATGTGCACTCAGCATCCCATCTTGAAAGAAAAAAACAGAAATGTAGAAATGTTTGCAAACTTATTAAAAAAAGAAAAACTGAAACTTCACATGGTCATAAGTATTCAGACCCTTTGCTGTGACACTCATAACTCACATGCTGTACATTTCTTCTGATCCTTGTGATGGTTCTACTCCTTCACTGGAGTCCTGCTGTGTGTAATTAAACTGATTAGACTTGATTGAAGGTACACACCTGTCTATATAAGACCTTACAGCTCACAGTGCATGTCAGAGCAAATGAGAATCATGAGGTCGAAGGAACTGCCAAGGAGCTCAGAGACAGAATTGTGGTCAGGCACAAGTCTGGCCAAGGTTACCAAACAATTTCTGTAGCACTCGAGGTTCCTAAGAGCACAGTGGCCTCCATAATCCTTAAATGGAAGAAGTTTGGGATGACCAGAACTCTTCCTAGACCTGGCTCTCCAGCCAAACCGAGCAATCGTGGGAGAAGAGCCTTGGTGAGAGAGGTAAAGAAGAACCCAAAGATCACTGTGGCTGAGCTCCAGAGATGCAGTAGGGAGATGGGAGAAAGTTCCACAAAGTCAACTATCACTGCAGCCCTCCACCAGTCGGGGCTTTATGGCAGAGTGGCCCGACGGAAGCCTCTCCACAGTGCAAGACATATGAAAGCCTGCATAGAGTTTGCCAAAAAACACATTAAGGACTCCCAGACTATGAGAAATAAGATTCTCTGGTCCGATGAGACCAAGATTGAACTTTTTAGCGTTAATTCTAAGCGGTATGTGTGGAGAAAACCAGGCACAGCTCATCAACTGCCCAACACAATCCCAACAGTGAAACATGGTGGTGGCAGCATCATGCTATCGGGGTGTTTTTCAGTTGCAGGGACAGGACGACTGGTTGCAATTGAAGGAAAGATGAATGCGGCCAAGTACAGCGATATCCTGGAAGAAAACCTCATCCAGAGGTCCCAGGAACTCAGACTGGGCCAAAGGTTCACCTTCCAACAAGACAATGACCCTAAGCACACAGCTAAAATAACAAAGGAGTGGTTTCTGTGACCATTCTTGGCTGGCCCAGCTAGAGCCCTGACCTAAACCCAATTGAGCATCTCTGGAAAGACCTGAAAATGGCTGTCCACCAACGTTCACCATCCAGCCTGACAGAACTGGAGAGGATCTGCAAGGAAGAATGACAGAAGTTCCCCAAATCCAGGTGTGAAAAACTTGTTGCATAATTCCCAAGAAGACTCATGGCTGTATTAGCTCAAAAGGGGGCTTCTACTATATACTTAGCAAAGGGTCTAAATACTTTAGACCATGTGATATTTCAGTTTTTCTTTTTTAATACATTTGCAAACATTTCTACATTTCTGTGAAGATGGGGTGTTGAGTGTACATTAATGAAAAATAAAATAAACTTTTTTTGATTTTTGGAAAATGGCTGCAATGAAACAAAGAGGTAAAAATGTAAAAGGGTCTGAATACTTTCCGTGCCCACTGTATAAGATGAGATAAGAGAAGAAAAACTTATGAACTATGAAGGGTATACACCATTCTAACCGGTGGAAAAAAGGTGTTGGACAGTATTTCCATTGTTTAGAAAGCTACTAAATGTATTTAAGTTATGTAGTGTTGCTTTGAACATAATTTTGTAACCCAACACATGCTTGTGAATTTTTGAGCCATTTAGTGAATCTTATATTTGCTTTACGGCCTTTGTTGCTCTGACAGAGTGTAGACAGAACTACAAAGACGCTATAGCTACATGCAATAATATGTGACATACTGTATATGAATGAGATTTTTTTACTAAATGGAATTACTTATTCATCATTTGTGTGATCAAAAAACACTATCCTTAACTATAATTAAGTAGGTGGTGTGAAATACGGTATACATGAAGTCTTGGTTTTTCATTATTATATTGCCCTGGATGCTGCAATGCCAGGGTCCTTCTAGTTCAATCTGGCCATTTTCTGTCCTGAATACCATTAAGTATGTTTCCACTGTTGCAGCACTGTGCACACATTTCATCATCCATACATTTCCTTTCATTCTCATGAGCTTACTAGGAAAAAATCTCTGCCAAGCAGGGAATGATATTTGCATATCACTGAATGGTGTCGTCAAAAAAAATTCCACAGCTCTTGATCTTCAAGATCTTTGTTAGTCGCCAATTTTTACAAGATCTGAGGCTCGGCGTGTTCTCAACCACATGAAAACGGAGCACTGGGAACACCAGCATGTACTGAGATGAATACATACAGAACACGGTGCAATTATTCAGAGACCTTCCATGGGACTGTTCAACCTCTCCTACAAAAACAATTTTGTTTGTAGCCTAGTAGACAAAAGACTCCGAATGTTTAATCTTCTGGGCTCATTTGGGACTTGTGAATAACAGCTTGTGAGCACAGACAGCATTAACTGCCTTAATGTTTGGTTTTAAAGCATGACTTTGAAGCCAGGCGGGTCAGCTACGGTGTAGCTAAGATGTGGGAATGTATTTTGTGAGGCATGGGGTCTGGACAAAACACATAAACAAATATTTGGTTTTATGTGTTTGTTTGGCCGTGGCTAACCTTTCAGTTTATGGTTGCTTTTCTTGTTTGTTTTTTTGGTACAAGAGCCAGAGGCTGTAGTTTCAGACATTAGGCAACAATTCACATTTTTGCTTGTTTCCTGCCCTACTTGTGACATTTTCCAGTGAAAAATAGCTAAAATGTTCTCTAAAAGCATAGTGGATAAATAATGTCATCTGAAAGGAATGTTCCTGGAAACTGTCCCATAAATGATGCCCATGTATTTGTGTGTGTCTGTGTGTGTGCGTGTGCGCATCGTTTCATTGGTGTGCACTGTGACACGCACGCTGCATTATTGCTCTTTCAGCTGTTGAGTGTCTGCTCCTTAAAGTAATCCCAAGGAAGGTAAAAAGCAAATTCAAAAAAGCAAAAGGTCAGCTTTTTTTTTTATTTCCACTCAGAAACACCTCTTCATTTTGTCTGCAGATGCCTACATTTGTGTGGAGTGATGAGATTGATTGTGTGAATAGTGAGTGCTCAGCAAAGTCTTGATGGACGTGGAAAAGGGAAATTTCCAGTGACAGAGTACAGTAGATTAAAGATTAAGTGATGGAGGTCTGAATGGAGAGCTTGGACTTCTTGCTGCATTGCAAAAGCTTTAAATAGCGTCTGATATTTGAAACGGACTCTTTGTTCACGCGGGAGCAAGAACTCTTACAGCAATCCATTATGATAGTCTCTACAGAGAGAGAAGGCCTTGGCAGCACTGCTCACTAGTATTATAATATGAAAGTACTGCATATTAAAGCCCATTTTTGTATTGCTACTGAATTCAAACAAAGAAATCTAAATTCTTCCACTTTTTCAGCAAAAGTGCTGAGTTTTTCCAACAGAATTTATGTGCTGACAGTTCTTTGAGCTTACTGTCATGCATCTAAATATACAGTTTACCTGTTTTGTGTACTATATAATGAAAATGTTTCTGAATATGTTTGCTACTCTAAATACTTGCTGTATTTTCCGAAAAAAGATGGGTTTTAGCAACTGAATAATGGCAATTTACTAATGGAGTTTTTGATTTATTGAATTTAAAGGAGGAAAAATGTGTGATCAGTCGGTCAATAGTGAACTATTCTTTTTGATTCTGTTATTTTTAATTCTGGCTTGTTTTTAGACATTTTCCCATTCTATTCCAATTTGGGATGTCCAATTCAATGCCTATTCACTGCAGTCTTTGTCACTGTTCGGCTGTTGGTGGCATGCAGACACACACATGCTTCAAACAACTGACCCTACGCTGAGCCACTACCTAAAAAGTTAAATGTCACAATTCAGCTTGGCAAAAGTAAGACATGGCAGGTCAGACTATAAAAGAGCCTGACAGGCCACAGTGTTCCAAGCATGAGAGATCTGGGAGATGGTTCCCAGTTGCTTTTATAGTATAGTGGTTGTGTCCTGTTCTTTATTGGAGTTTATCTGAGATATATTAGCCAAAGACATTTACTCATGTAAAATTAAGAAAATAACTTAATGTATCTTGGTTGAGTAAAAATCTGAACAGATCTCAGTTAGCAGCAACAACTAACAGTATGATTTTGTGGATGTTTCCTTATAATACTGTGAATAATGCATGTCCTTTATTTCCATATCTTCTTCATGAATCATCATTTGATAAGATGCTGATGCTTTTTGCTCCTTTTTTGTTGCTTGGTGCTATCTTGCAACATCCTGATTTTCACATAAAAAAGTCAGAGATAGACATACAGAATTAGCCGCAGCCGATTCCTGAGGCAAATTCCAAAAAATTATAAAATCTTTCAATGACAAGTGACAGCCAGCAAACCCACGGTCACTGAGCTTGCTTTTAATATTTTTGTCTGTCAAGGCCCAAGTAACTCTTTAATTCTGACCAGATGCGAACTACTTTCATGGGTGGCAGGAGACCGCTAGTTAAAAAATGGAAATAAATCCTTTCCTTACGGCATTGGTAGCCTACTGGCTGTTTTGTTGAGGGGTCACTTTTAATGCATTTATATTGAGGCATTCTTCATTCTGGATTTTTTGATAGCCTACTCCTTTTTGTAATTGAAGTGCATGTTGTTCTGGGCCAACAAGCCTACACTGCTCAGATGTGTCCCTCAGTTACTGGTGGACCATCTGTGGAGGGGAGATTGAGAACAGCTATTGAATACCATGGCCAAGTGGAGAAATGGCTTTCACATAACACCAATGTAAAACATGGTTGTTTGTTTAAATCTAAGGGTCAGTTGTGTCAAAGTATTTTTGGAAAAGAAGAAAAGAGCAGGATACTACTGATTTGACTGGTTTTAAAAAATAAAAGTCTGACTATCTGTAAGCCTCAAGCTCTGTCTGCGGCTAAGGCCTCTGGGAGGAATACTACAGTGGTTTCCTGATGGTGTGTGACAGACCTCACAGAATTCAAGATCAATAGAGTCCCGTCCTGTTTATTAAACTGTGATGAATCTGGAGTGCAAGAGTATTTTGTTGGCGAGAAGTTTGTAGAGAAGACAGGGACCTGACCTGCAGTAACTAGAGAAGAAAACATTGACCATGTGGTAGCTGGATTTACACTTCTGTTTTAAGGGGAAGTTGTGCGGTGGTAGATCAACAGGGCTACAATGAAAACAATGTATCAAATAGTGCGAAAGAAAAATAATCTGCAGCTCCCTTCGGCTATGTGGAGATTCAGCACATTGTTTAACTGTCCAACCCACAACTTTACTGTTAAGGTTCACTCTCACTGCTCTCAGTAGTGTTTTTTTGGCAGGCAGCAGGCAGCAGTTTTCAGCAAAAAAGCTCTAAAAGTCCACAGTAAAGAGACACAATTAGCAACTGGTAAACATTGTGGAACATTTATTAGCTAAAAAGCCAACTATTTCCCTTAAGAGTTAATAGGAACCAAATCCAGCAAAGAGTGGGCATACATTCATCAGGTGGCCAGACACATGACTTCAAATTAACAATGATGTTACTATTACTGCTGGATGTGTAAATAATAATGGACTAGATAGCAAACATTAGTTATCTAGCTCTTAGACCTACATGGTCAATATGACTAGTTAATGTTGCAGCCTGTTTGTATTGCTAGATAAATGGCTAGTTGATAATACATTGCCTAATTTATGCTGAATGATGAAAGCTAGTAAGTTCCTCAAGTCTGCTCTACTGCAGTTTGGTGGTTTGCATGTTGAACATCAGACAGTAAATTCATCTGTGGCGAAGCTGACAAGTAACAACCACTGTTTCCTTGTTACTGTCCCACTGTAGGTAGGTTAATATTCAACACACACAATATGTAATTATGGATTTAAAAAGTGGAAAGAGGTGAATTTCTCTGTGGATAATTGAAAAGAACATGTAGTCAAAATGTCGGCAGTGTATTACTTTGTCCATTAAATGTGATGATGGAAATAGGAAAATGCTAATGGTTATAATGGGCAGCCAATGTTTAACGAGTCAAATTATTATTATCATTATTTTTGATACTATTGTTGTTGTTATAATTATTACTACTACTATTGCTAAGGGTGAATTGCCTTGAGAGTATTTGTGATTATTACTGGACTATTGTAAAACTCTTGGTTTAAAAATCAAGTTGGACAAGAAACATTCAGTTTACTTGTGCCGTACCATCTGATTTGCATCTTTTCCTATTGTCTTCTTCATAGCCACCAGTGAGTCTTATGGGTATTAACTGCTACTCAACATCCCAAACTACTGGCAATAATGTGAGTTGTCAGTAACAAAATATAAAAAATTTTAACTGTTGGCCATAACAAACCCTGTGAAGAAAAAAAATAGGTTTGTAGTGAAATGTTCTCCCTTTTCCTTTAGTCAGACTTTCTCTCTTCCCTCTCTATAGTCACAGAGATGTTGAAGCAAAAATGTTCTTAGAAACCTTTGATATAAGTTTACCATGGCAAACAAGGAGGTTATGCAAATATGAATGAATGTCTGGTGAAAAATGTAGCTCCATGCAGCGATAGGGACTTGTGTGACCTCTCTGCTGTTCTCAGTATAGTTTAAAGGCCCCACACAGTGATGGTTTTACTGAGCTCCCCCACCCCGTGTAAACGTATAATGCATATTGAATGCATAATATGTTTGTGTTCCTGCCTTGGGAGGCATTATGTCAAAGGGTGGAAGTTTTTTTTTTAGCCGTGCTAGTGGCATGGCTCTTTGAATAGCATTGTCGGTCTGTCTGTCTGCTGGTCAGTCCACCACATATATCAACAACTACGGATTAAAATGAAAATATTGTACACATGCATGAACCCCAGAGGATTCCGACTAATGATTTGTTAGTTGTCACTGCGGAAGCTGATGAAGCTGCATTACTTTGTATAAAAAAAGATGCACACTGAGCTGCTGAAGTTAAGCATATATGTAATGGGAGGTTAAAAAATATCCATTGGCGAAGGCTGTGTTTTCCAATATGGTGATGTCTTCCCCTGGAAAACATGAGTAATGTTTTTATGAAGGAAATATTGATCTTGTATTAATAACACTGGATATAATGAGCCGGTAAACTGACTTTTTTTTCCAACCAGATAGAATTGATTCTAAGCTAATTCTTTGGCTACTGCTGAGCAACAAGCAATGGTGGGGGTTGTTATTGTGACCATATTTTGGATTACTGTTTGGTTCATCGCTACATTGCCTTGGCTGCCCTGGGCTGCAGTTGTACACATGGGAGAGTGAGCAGTTTCGCTTTGGATGCTGTGTTGAAACTTAGCAGGCTGCATTGCCTCAGGTAAGGAAGCATGGTGGTGCATTTTCATTTCCTTAATATCCTTATTGGCATAACTATGCAGAGATCTGTGAAAGGAGTAGCATGACTATTTGAATGACTGCTCAGACAGCTAAAACCTCACTTAGACTGCAATCTTTGTAAGGAAAGGATTCTCACATCAGGTGCAGTATTTTATATTTTGAACAAAGCTATTGCAAGTGTGTCATAATATTGTGACCTATTTCTCTTATCAACACACTGTACTAATAGACTTTTGGCATGATGGATCATGGGATGAAAAGGCTGTCAGATGACTTAAGATCTAATCTTTTTCCATGTATTATATGAACTATGAATTAGCAAAGATAACAAGTATGCATTGCACGCCAAAGCATGATTGGTTTGGGAGTCTAAAGTCTTCTGACTAAGTATGCTTAGTTTGCAGATCTGAAGTGTGACCCAGTTATGAGGGAAATTCTTTTGGATTTGTAGTGGAGTTTAATGCATCACAAAGTGAGCGCAGTATGGTATTTACTATTTACTCCTCACCAAGATCACCATTTTAATATTCTCTGCAGTAACATGCTATTTAAAGGAATTTGTTTCACAGCAGCTTTCATCACATGAAACCTCTGTTTCTTAATTTTCCCTTTCATTTGGCGGTCTTTTAAGTGATCTTTACGTTGGGTCTCTTAATGTCAAGTCTTGTAACAGTGATCATTTCTAAGGCACTTTAGATGCAAAACACTGCCAACACCTTTCGGGGGGTAAAATGAGAAAGTAAATTGCAATGCAGTCTATCCCTTTCCCCAGGGACAGTAAATCCATGCGGAGCGTACTTGTCTGGAACTCCCTTTGAATACAATTGAAGTGTTCAGAATAGTATCATCTCAGGTCCTCGCCTATATCCGTAATGCTTAACATATTCTTAACTTCATGGAAATAAAGACTGTGTAATGAAAAGTGTTTGAGTCTGAAGTATACATGAAAAGGTAAACCATTAACATTTCTGTTTCAAGGACTGAACACAATTAAAAAGAGCATTTTAAAAGAGCCTGTGTATTGCTGTGTTCAGAATTACATGAGCTAGAACCTGCTTTCATCTATCACACACTGAACACACTTTGTCGAGGTGTGATAACCATGTTGGTTATCTGTGTGTAACAGTTTTTCGTTGGTGTTTTCCCAAACTGCCAGTTGTAACAAGAGTACGTGTCTACAGCTATGCTGTGGCTGTGTGAGCATGTACTTAGACATGCATGGTGGCATTCAATTCAGTTCAATTTTATTTATAGTATCAAATCATAACAACAGTTATCTCTAGACACTTTACAGATATAGTAGGTCTAGACCACACTATAATTTATAAAGTACATACACTTAAATTACCAAATGTTGAGATATTTCATTCTGGACCAAAGTCAGGGGCCGACCGGTTGACATACAAAGAAACTAAAACATAGAGCCATAGCCTAATAAACACTATTGCATAACATGTATGCTTCATCATGTATGAAAGTAATAGCATTTGATTGGGATGTCCTTGCAGAGTTCAGATATGGTTACTTTATATTAAGTGACATAAGAACACTTCGATACTTTGAAAGTGCTTGCGCATTTTCCTAAATACAATCCATCAATTGATTTTATGGTTTCTCTGCATCAGAGCCTCCATGACTACTATTATAAAAGCAATTTCACCTCCCGTGTCTAAAATCCCTCCAAAGGATTAATTAGACAGAGACCCCCACCACCACCCAATTATCTCATCAATTAACTTTCTAAAAGCAAGTGAGGACTTAATTAGGGAAGTGTCTATTTTAAGGACGTTTTAACCCTAAGCTGTCACCCCACAAGTGATGATGCAGTCCAGTGGCCTTCTCACCCCTTCACCTGTTTTGTGGCATTGGTGTGTAAAAAAGCTAAAAGAAGAATCTCTTCTTGCATTAATTCCTGATTTCATTCTTTTCAAGGGAAAAGGGTAGTGGAACAATAAAAAAATAAAAAATAAATAGTTTATGGCTGGCTAAAAGATTGTATCTTCTCTCTTGGTTCTAAAATCTGAAGCACAGGTGATTGGACCACCATCTTGTCTATCTCGTCCTAATGAAATTCCTCTCTAGATCCACTGCTGTCCTGTCTGCTGCTCAAGTAAGCCTTAATACCTCACTACTAATACCAGGGATGCACAGGAGATCTCTCCAACTTCAATAAGGCTTTTGTTTTTGAATCACGTGTCCAGAAGTCTATCTGATTCAACACTGTTGTGTATTGTGCGGAATCAGATGGGCACAAACAAATCAAAAGTAATTAGCTGTAATGAGAGACATGCATACAGTTACACTGTATGTTACATGTGTTATAGTATATTCACAGGTAATCAGTAGGAGCACATGAAAGTGGATTTGCCCAGAACTTGCACTAATGAAGTGGTGTATTCAGAATCCAAATGCTTAGCCATATTTATGGATTTTCATGTTGCACTGTGATTGACCTTTAAGCAGTGTAAGCTTTACCTGACTAAATTCTCAGCTGATACTCTACGCATGTTTGAATTTTGGAATTATTTGAGTGGTGAGTCCAAGGCTGGATGAATCAGTCCTGCATAAATCAGGACTTAATTTTAGTCCCGAGTCAGTTTATTGCCAGCTAAATAAACAAGTATGCTTTGAGTAAAAATTATGAGAGCTTTGGAGATAAGACACAATTGTCAAACTGTTTTGACCTTTTGATAGTATGAACAGAACTCTGTAGAATGAAGGATACAGAAATAATGTTCTGCTCATTTTACATGGCTGTATAAAACTCTTAGAGAAAGAACAGTGTGATGCATATATTGCATATGCAAACTTAAAAAAAATGTCAAGCATGTTTTTAGGCTCAAAGCCAATCAAATATAAATGCTCAAAGTAAGTCTATGGGCGGAATTGCTAAAGCAAGTAGCACAGATCATGTTACCACTCCTGTTTGACTCAGGATTCAGTAATTCAGACTCTGCTTACTCAATCTCATGCAAAAATGATCAGTTGGACAACTATATCAGATTTTTTAAAACTCCATGAACATTAGTTTGGGTTTCCACTGGTTAGAAGTTATCAATCTATGTAACTCGAATTTTCTAAGAAAAACATGCCTATGGCTTTTAGTCGTCAAAGGCACAATAGTGCAGATATTCCTTTAATGCAGTACATCAGTAAGCAGACTAGAATGTCAACAGACCTGTGCAGGCCCATCAAAGTGCTACACATTTTTCATTTATAACAGACAGGGAATCAAAGAATGCACCCTTCAAACTTAGAGCCAGTTACACAATGTCTTCTACTGCCCCCACTACACTATCTGCATGCCTTTCATCCCTTCCTCTTGGAGAGGGACAGCGGATTCTCTTTCTTCTGCTCCTCGGCCCCTCTGTTTGATCTCTGTAATTCAGCTAATGAGGCTGGGCCTCTGGCAGGCAGCTGGCACACACACTAAAGGCAGCCACACTGAAATGTGCCCCTAGATCTCAGTTAGCAGCATAGCGCCACCCCATCTGACTCAGCAGCCAACTCTGAAACAGCCAGGGCCCCGTTGAACAAGGTGGAAGAATCACACTTAATTACCTGCCGCTGGAAAATCAGCAGAATTTAGAAATAATGATATCTAGGTCAGCTTGATCTCAGCAATAAAACTCCAGAGAGCTTTGAGTTGAACCTGTCAAGGTGATGCCAGCAAATTCATTTCACTCTTAATTTTGTACATGTTTACAGAACATAGAGATTAATCTTATTTTGCCAATGAAATAGGCGAGTGGGCAATTTGTTCTACATTATGAGGTAGTGCTGAAATGTTCTCCTGTAAAAAATGATTACATTGGAATTTTCAATGAGCAGTCAATCGTTCCATCGGTCACGCCCCCGTTATCAAATAGGTGGTGTCCCCATCAATTCAACTTTGGCACATGTCAGCAGCAATCTGAATTCTCTGAAAAAAATATAAGTTATATGTAGTGTGGAGTATGAAATGTGCCAGACAGATTTGTCTCTGGAGGGCTGGGGAACATCTGAGTCAGCGGTCTTTGACGCAAATGCAAACCTCTCAAAAATGCTAATCTTTGATTTCTTCCAGATTAGTGGGACTAAAGCTGAGCTGTAGATGCAGAAACACAAGTAGCTGGCTGCCATCCTGCTTCTTTCTCCTAAGCATCTGATTACTGTAAACGGAAACCTGATGCTGTATCCTCTTATCATCGGTTTTGAGAAAAGGACAGTCTTTGCTGATGTTACGAAAGATTATTTTCCCAGCTTGTTTTATCACCAATGTTTTGATGACGGGTATATCTAAATGTTAAAAATTCCGCATCACTTTTGAGTAGAAGTTGATAGTGTCAGATGGTGGCACACATGCCATCTGCACTGTGATTTTACGTCTTAAACAGTATTCAAAGAAATCTTGTTGGCACTTTGTCCGCATAGTTGGTATCGGCCTCCCTCACAGCGGCTCCCTTACAAATAACTGCGATGATGTCGCTCACAGCGATGAAAATAAATAGCGTATCCCTTACTGGGAAGAGGATGACATGCTCACTGTTGCTATTAATTCCATGTCTGTTTGCTGGGGTAGCCATCTGACCTGAGGTTTGTTCACTCAAAGTGAAAGCCTCCAGCCTCTTTGGAGCGAGGGTATAGGAGCCATGTCTGCTCTGTGCCCTGCTTGAATGCCATGTCCTGGAGCCAGGCGCAGATGGCATGAAAGAAACCCTGAACTGCAGAGAAAAACCTAAGGCATCCACCTGGGGCCTCACATGGTGGCATCATGGTGGAACAAACTCAATGTTCACACCACCAGGATCCATCTCTGGCTTTTTGAGGTCTCGGAAATATTAGCACTCTCTGCTTTACTTTCTCTTCTGCATATATTTAGACCACAGGAAATATGAAATATATTGGACATGAGTCAGCATATATGAAATACCATAGTTTAACTGCTTGCTGAAGATTTGAAATCATAGCTCAATACTCAACATAGCGTTCACAGGTGCAGCGAACATGTACCAGCATTCTTTGCCTCCCACAGCCAACAACAATTCCCCTAGCGCCCGGTGGTGTGGTGGGTGTCCTCCATGCCTTTCGGCAACAAATAGTAGTTTATTTCCTCCTCAAAAATAGGAACTTCCATGTAGTTACATAGTTATTGATATGGTCGTAACTACTACAGTGTTCAATTACATATTTTTGAGGGGGAAATAAACTACAATTTACACCCACCACACCCCCGGACGCTCGTAGGATTGTTGTTGGCTGCGGGAGGCGAGGAAGGCAGGGACGAAGGCTGCCTGCCCGACGGAGGGAACTAGCACACAGATCGACACTACCAAGCCTCCCATTCAACAACAACAGATCAATCACAGACAAAATGGATGTGTTGTAAATACACACGGAACTGCTGCGTTATGATTTTTACAAAAGCCTGGCTGAACACACTTAACACACTTAACTAGCAGTTAAAAGCTGATAACGGCACAGAATGCTAGCTGTTGCCTTGTGCTGTCTCCTGGTAATTCAGTTGTAGCAGGAAAAGGTAGCTGAACAGTAGTGTGCAGATTGTGTGTGTGAAGAGCGGAGTTGTTCACAACTTGTTCACAACCTTCTGTAGTTACATAGTTACTGATATTGTCATAACCACTTCAGTGTTCAATTATCTGTTTTTTAGGAGGAAATAAACTACAATTTGTTACTGAAGGCATGGAGGACATCCACTACACCCCCTGGCGCTCAGGGGATTGTTGTTGGCTGCGGGAGGCGAGGACAAAGGCTGCCTGCCCGGCTAGGGAAACTAGTACACAGATCGACACTGCCAAGCCTCCTACAGATCAATCACACACAAAATGGAAGTGCTACAAATACACACGGAACTGCTGCTTTATGATTTTCACAAAAGCCTGGCTGAACACACTTAATATAACATAACAGCTAACCGCTAGCAGCTAACCAGGCAAGCTACCCACCAGCAAGATTGAGACAGGGTAGGTGAATCAAAACCATATCTGAGTTGAAAACGCATCTTGATGTTACCTAAGGGCCCTGTTCATGTTGTAAAGACATATTAATTGCATTATATGTCTGTTTAGAGGAACAAGGGCACTCTACAACTTGCCCCGTTAATTGCCATTTTAGCTCAGTGGAAGCTTGTACACGTAGCTGCAGCTACTCAGTGTTGCCTGCACCGATTCAGGTTCGTTTTTTTCTAAATTACTTGCATATTTATAGGGAGCAAGATTAACATAAAAACTGGCCGGAATTCTTCAACACCAGCATGTTGTTGCTAGCACTGATGTTAGCACTTAGCTTAAAGCAAAGTACAGCCCCACATAGCTGCTAGCATGGCTGTAGATTCTAACGCTGGAATTCCACTCTAAGCGTAATGTGCCACTTTCCGGCTGCGCTGTTGTTCCGGCTGTGGTTTTGTTCCACCCTTCACAGTGTGTCATCAATCCACACCAGGAGCTTTTTGGAAGTGGAGTGTTTTGCCTGCCGACTTGCCGATTTAGTTGATTTTTGTAATTTTTCCTGGATATGTGAAACTCTTTGCCTGTTGCCTGTGACCTGCAGCTGTCAAAAATATACCTAGCACATATGTTAACCCTCCTGTTGTTCTTGGGTCAAATTTGATGTTTGATGTTTCTATAATAGAAATTTGGTTTTCTTTCAACCAAAATGTCCAAAAGAATTAAGATGGATGTTTCTATTCTATTCTATTCTAACACTCTTCACAAGTAAAATAAATGATCAGTCCACTACTTTTATTGAATTTGAGTGTTTTATTCATTTTATAACATTTGGAAATAAAAAAGAATAAAAGATGTTGAAAAAAGTGACAAAAATAATGGAAGAAGCTTAAAAAAACGTTGGAAAAAGTTACCAAAAATGGAATAAAAAAATAGGCAAAAATGTCTGGAAAAGTGACAAAAAACTTGGGGAAAAAAAGGCAAAAAGGTCAGGAAATGCTTTAAAAACATCTGGAAAAGTGACAAAAATATTTAACCCAGAAAATCTAAAAGTTCCATGTTCGACTGGAAGACGACACAAGGGTTAAGCAGAGCAGAGAGACGCTTCTAAAACGCGTGCTGGTGGAATCAAGCATTGTTTTGAGTGGCCACAGTGGATCACTCTGCAGCCGTAAATCAGGGCAGACGCACAAGGTGGAATTTAGGGGTTATGCTTTACTTTCAGTGTTTTGAAGTCATACATCACACTTTTTGATTTTAATCATGTTGTGCACTCTCACTTTGTCCTCACTTTTCTTTTGCCCCTGCATCAGTTTGACTCTGAAAAATGTCTCTCAAAGGTTCAGTATTTCTGTACATTTATCATGCTTAGTGGTGACAGTCTCTTTAATGCAAACTCTGAAATTTGATTACATTATACTGATGGAGTTTGGGGTGGCAGCAGAGGCAGCGGTTATGGGTATGTAGGCGTGAAGACCCAACCACAGGCTCCACAATAATGAGTCTGAGCAGGCCATCAGTGGGTGCGGTGTGAAAGTGCTGAGCAGAGAAAGTGAAGGTGAGCCCCACATGACTCATTTGAGAGTAACACGGTGCTGAGAGCAGCTCTGAAGACACAAAAAAAATCACAATTACACATAATTACAGCTTCAAAACTGTGGGCAAAGGGGCTCTTTATCTGCCCATATTGGCTCAGCACTCCACTGTGCCTCTAATTGCTACTCTCCTTCTTGTGCAAATCCGTTCCTGCGCCAGTTGCCATATATTGTTGAGGCGTGCACAAGGCATACCTTCAGCATACTCTACTGCTTTAAAAACTGAACATCTTGAAACTGAAAAGCTTTGACAATTGGTTTATTTGCCCACAACTGATTGTGGGTTTTCCACATCTTTCCTATTTCAACTGGGGCATGTACAGTGCAGTACACCCAGCTGCAACATTCTAGATAGACCTAGCATTGGTTTGTCTTTTAAGCTTCTTTACTTTGTGCACATATAATATATCAGAGTGTGCTTACACAGCCATTGCAATCTGTCATGTTAAAATTGTCCACCCATACATCTCCACAATGCACTTTAGACAAAGATGTCCACCACATGTTGAGACGTGTTAAGCTCTGGGGGGGGGGGGGGGGGACATCCATATGCAGTGTTTGTGGTCAGTATACAGACGTGCTCAAATTTGTTGGTACCCTTACAGCTCATTGAAATAATGCTTCATTCCTCCTGAAAGTGATGAAATTAAAGCTATTTATCATGTATACTTGCATGCCTTTGGTATGTCATAGGATAAAGTAAAGAAGCTGTGAAAAGAGATGAATTATTGCTTATTCTACAAGATATCTAAAATGGCCTGGACACATTTGTTGGTACCCCTTGGAAAGATATATAAATATTGGATTATAGTGATATTTCAAACTAATTAGTTTCTTTAATTAGTATCACACATGTCTCCAATCTTGTAATCAGTCATTCAGCCTATTTAAATGGAGAAAATAGTCACTGTGCTGTTTGGTCATTTGTGTGCACCACACTGAACATGGACCAGAGAAAGCAAAGGAGAGAGTTGTCTGAGGAGATCAAAAGAAATAATAGACAAGCATGGTAAAGGTAAAGCTACAAGACCATCTCCAAGCAGCTTGATGTTCCTGTGACAACAGTTGCAAATATTTTAAGAGTTTAAGGTCCATGGACTGTAGCCAACCTCCCTGGGCGTGGCCGCAGAGGAAAATCGACCCCAGATTGAACAGAAGGATAGTGCGAATGGTAGAAAAAGAACCAAGGATAACTGCCAAAGAGATACAAGCTGAACTCCAAGGTGAAGGTACGTCAGTTTCTGATCGCACCATCCGTCGCTTTTTGAGCGAAAGTGGGCTCCATGGAAGAAGACCCGAGGACTCCACTTTTGAAAGAAAAACATAAAAAAGCCAGACTGGAATTTGCTAAAAGCTATTGACAAGCCACAATCCTTCTGGGAGAATGTCCTTTGGACAGATGAGTCAAAACTGAGCTTTTTGGCAGTCACATCAGCTCTATGTTCACAGACGAAAATGAAGCTTTCAAAGAAAGAACACCTACCTACAGTGAAACATGGAGGAGGCTCGGTTATGTTTTGGGGCTGCTTGCTGCGCCTGGCACAGGGTGCCTTAATCTGTGCAGGGCACAATGAAATCTCAAGACTATCAAGGCATTCGGAGCGAAACGTACTGCCCAGTGTCAGAAAGCCCTGTCTCAGTCGCAGGTCTGGGTCCTCCAACGATAATGACCCAAAACACACAGCTAAAAGCACCCAAGAATGGATAGGAACAAAACATTGGACTATCTGAAGTGGCCTTCTATGGTCCTGATTTGATCCTATCGAACATCTATGAAAGACTGAAACTTGCAGTCTGGAGAAGGCACCCTCAAACCTGAGACAGCTGGAGCATTTGCTCAGAAGAGTGGGCCAACTACCTGTTAACAGGTGCAGAAGTCTCATGAGAGCTACAGAAACGTTTGATTGCGTGATTGCCTCTAAAGGTTGTGCAACAAAATATTAGGTTAGGCGTCCCATCATTTTTGTCCATGCCATTTCATTTGTTTTCTTATTTACAATATTATGTTGAATAAAAATCAAAAGCAAAGTCTGATTTCTATTAAATATGGAATAATAATGGTGGATGCCAATTACTTTTGTCCGTTTCAAGTTATTTCAGAGAAAATTGTGCATTCTTCGTTTTTTGTGGAGGGGTACCAACAAATTTGAGCACGTCTGTATGTGTGTTGGTTTTGGGTAGTGTGGGAAATGACTGGAACCCCAGTGCCCTATACAATACAGTTGTTACAAACACAGAGACACCCACAGTCACACACACACACACAGTCACACAAACTAATGTGATTTTTAACATCTTGTTCATCTGCATTTACATCTTGTTCCTTGTAAAGTACACTGAGACAAACATGTTAAATGGGGTTTATAAATAAATGTGAGCTGACTACAGTATCTCAATGGTGCTCATTATGCAAAGTGGTGATCAGCTGTGCTGCGACTGTGGCAATTATCTAGATATTCTGTAGCTACTCTTTGAATGAAGAAGACTGTCCTAATGAATTTAGATAAAAGTCATGATTATGCTTATCATTTTATCAAATAATCTTTCAGTAACTTATGAAGGTAAAATCTAGAAGGGAGACAACTTAATTATTCATCAAGGTTAACTATTGAAAAAGTCAATGTTGACATGAAGCTGGAGACAGGACCCTTTTGACTTTTAAATACTTAACCAAAACTGCAATATTTTCCTCATCTTATCCTGGGGTTTTAGCAGCCTAAATCTACAAGGGATGCATGATGGAAACTCTAGTCACCACTGTTAAAGTCCTGTGCTTTGATACATCTATCTGAACCTTCTCCTTCTGCATTATACATTTTTCCTGAATTGGAAGAAAAACATATCTTGTGAACCGGGCAGCAAATATGTTAACTTCTTCCTATTTTCAAAAAAATATAAAATATGGCTTCTCCTTACTTTCATCTGTTTTACATTTGCTGCCCGACAAATTCTTCTAGCTACAGCATGCCATGTGTGCTGGTGTTCCTTTTACCACACCAGATTCCTAATTAGTTTAGTTTCATTCTTCAGCATGACATAATGCTATCAGCGAACTGTCACAACACTACGGCAATACAGTTCCCAGTTTTTATGTAAGTGACTGCTGTGTGATACTACAGTACATAGTTATGGTGAAAGATTTATTCAAGCCCATTTAATGTGGTTACTTGATACACTGTGTGTGTGGGTGTGTGTGCGCGTGTGTGCTTATGTTACTATTGATGTACTTTCTCTATCCACTCTATTGATATCTGACTTATTGCTTTTCTTGTTTATCAGATTTTTTTTCCGCTTGTGGTCTCACTTTGTCATCGTTTTCTCTGTGTCTAATGTTACCCTGACCCATTTGCTCCCTTCACAGCAAAATCCAATATTTGCCGATACGCTCCCTGCCTCAGCCTCTGTAAATATGTTTTCAAAATCCCATTGAT